>NW_021319640.1:92993-131942 GCF_001605985.2 Dendrobium catenatum
TTACAACATACTCTTTTCACCACTCCCCGGTGCGGCAGAGAACCGTCCGTCCTTTTACACAATTCCTAGTGTTGGCAGAGAACCGTCCGTCCTTTTACACAATACCCAGTGTTGGCAGAGAACCCTTCGTCCTTTCACACTCTCGTAGTGTGGGCAGAGAACCCTTCGACTGTTCACACTCTCCAAGTGTAGGCAGCGAACCTTTCGTCTGTTCACACTCTCCAAGTGTAGGCAGCGAACCTTTCGTCTGTTCACACTCTCCAAGTGTCGGCAACAAACCGGATCTCCTTGACAGATCTTCTCACAAGAAATCTAGAAGGAAGAAAGAAAAGAGTGAAGTAATCTAAATTCACAAGTAGAGATTCTTACCTTTATACTCCAAGTGAAGCCTTCACGCTCCAGTGGTAGGAATCCTCCTTTGAATGCTCTCTCACACTCTCTCCTTGACTTTTCTCTCAATAGGCACGAAGATCAAATGGCAAAAAGATTGGGTGGCAGTCTAATTTGGACTATTTATACAAAAGACAAGAAAAACCGCCCAAAAACTGTAAGTTTTCAATTCTGTACGCAGTGGATCGTCCCGTACGATCGTGGATCGTCCTGGACGATTTTACTTAAATGGTCAGAAACAAACCTTATGTATATTGGTACGAAATATTTTCATACACGCTATTCATCCCGTACGAACCAAGTTCGTCCGGTACAAAACGGTTACTACATAAGTCGGTTCACGAAATTTTTTAGGACGTAACCAACTGACGTATGTCGATTCAGTTCGTCCTGGGACGAATAGAATTTCGTCTGGACGAATGGAGCGAGCCTCAAGATAGAGAAAATCGTCCTGGGATGAACATTAAATTTCATCTGGACGAACAGAGCAAGCTTTAAGACAGTGAAGATCGTCCTGGGATGAACATTAAATTTCGTCTGGACGAACAGTCCATATTGAGAATACAGAGACGTTGTCCCGGGACGAACATTAAGTTCGTCCTCGACGATTTGGACTTAGAAAAATTTTCTCTCTGTCTGTTTGATCCATTGCTCTCCTTAGGGGTAATTGACATGATCGTCCCGTACGAACTAAGTTTGTCCTGTACTATCAGTTAAAAAAAATTCCCTAAGTGTGTATATTGTGATTTTTTCACTCAATTATAATCACTCCCTCTCATATTAAAAATTATGAAAACATGTTGAATTTGATTACAAGTCTTCAATATCTTGGAGTTGATTTTTCTGAAATGTTAGTACACACTAGAGCAAGAAATAAATGTTCCAAATAGTGTTAGGAGATATATATACAACAATAATATTTGAAATCATCAAAATAATACAAGTTGCAAGAATGTAAACATGCAAATAGCAACATTCCTAACAAGGAACACACAGGGAGAGACACTTCGATGAATAAATCCTCTATCCACCAACTCCTGGAGTTGAACTTTCTACTCTGCAAGTTCCTTGGGTTCCATTGTTGACCTCATTTTTGTATGAGGTCACTAGGGACCCATCCAGACTCCAGATCAATCCTGCTTCATTCTAGACTCTAGATCCTAAGATCTACCTTGACCATAGGATTCTTCTAAATCAATCTAAAACTTAGGATTCTCGTAGATCTAGACTTTAGGATCTATTCTAGATCCTAGGATCCTTCTAGAATCTAGACCTTAGGATCTATTCTATGTCCTATGATTTTTTCCAAATAGACCTTAGGATCCATCTAGGTCCTAAGATTTTTCTAGACTCCAGACCTTAGGATCTACTCTAGATTCTAGGAATTTTCTAGACTTCAGACCTTTTGATCTATTCTAGACCCTAAGATTCTCCTAGATCTAGACCCCAGTCTAGTTCAAAATCCAAACTCTACTTCAGACTTTGATTCTACCTTTGAGTTAGCTCTGACCCTATCCAATCATTTATGATCACCCAAATGATTATAAATGATTAAATATTTCAATACCAATCATTGAAACTCAAAACCTATTTCAAATCCAGATATCCAGACTCAAATCCTAAGTTCAAAGGCTTAGTCGTGAAAGCCTTTTTCAGGGATTTTTCAAACACTTCAAAACCCAGTCAAATGACTTTTGATTTAGAGTCTATAACTTCCAAAGTGATAAGACATGTCTCTAGAAGCAACTCTCCAAATTTGAGCCCATTTTAAGGTCTCTAACCCCAGAAACTAAATCAAAATCCAAATGCTGTAAAACCTTCAAATATTTACGGCCTATGCCACTGGACCTATCACCCTAGTGGATCCTGACCTTATAGCCTTCTCCAAAGCCTCTAATCACTTTCAAACACTTAATCCTGACCCATTGAAAATTAAACTGCATTTTGGTGGACCCATTTTGACCCCTAGTTGACCAGGGGTCAAAATGACCAAAATACCCCAATGGGATTCAAATATTGATTTCAAACCAAACGAACTCCAAATTGCTTGGAGCCACTTCCAGCAAGTTTCAAATATCAAACAAAACTGTTAGACCCAAACCCAGACCCTAGGTCAACCTGGTTGACCAAGTCAACCTAGGTTGACCAAATAGGCCCTTAATGGTCCAAACAGGTGATTTGACTGAAATGGCCTCTCTAAGCCATGGAACCACTTCTATTGGCCTCCAAATCTCATTTCAAATTTGTTGAGACTGATCCCTGACCCTAGGTCAACCTGGTTGACCAAATCAACGAGGATCGACCCAAATGACCCTTAATAGACCCAATAGGCCCATTTAATCAAATCAAACACTCTAGACCCTAGGACCATACCCAATGGACTCTAAATGTTGTTTTAAATCTGTTGAACCCATTTCCAGACCCTGGAACCACCTGGTTGACCAAGTCAACAAAGATTGACTCAAAGCCCATTAAAGGCCCAAATAGGCCCATTTTATCCAAATGGCCTATTTAATCCATGAAATCACCCCCACCAGACTCCAAACATCATTTCAAACCTGTCCAGCCCAGACCCCCTCTCTTGGGTCAACCTAGTTGACCCAGTCAACCTAGGTTGACTAAAAATTCCCTTAAGACTTTAATGGGTTATTTTAACCCATTTAATCTATTGAACCCATTTCAAGCTTCAAATCAACTTCCAAATATGGCCTAACTATGCTCTAAAGTTTGACCAATCAAACCCAATTAGAGTTGAACAAGTCAACTCTATGATTTGATCAAATCTATTCCAAACCCCATATCAAATTCAAGTCTCCATCCCTCTACTTGGCCTTGGTTCTGGTTCATTCTAATCAACCATTGAGGCCACTTGACTACCACATCAGTAGTCCACTTAGGTGTTGACTAGTCAACATGGTCAACAAGCCTCTTAAGGGCTTTAAGAAGCCTAAATACTCAAGCAAATTCAAACCTCCTCAATCCTATTGAATCTAGTTCAATCAACCAGCTCTTCAAGTCCCTTTAGCTGCCACCTCATCCACCTTGAGTTGTTGACTGGTCAACAAAGTCAACAAACTCTTTTAATGAGGTTAAATGGTCAAAATTAGCCCTAATAAATTATTCCACCCTAATCTAAATCACTCCAGCTGTTAGAACCCTCTCTTGAACCTTCTTTGAGTTCAATCCAGCCCTTAGAATCAGATCCAACAGCCCTCAAAGCTTCATGTGTCCAAGTGGGGACCAAAGAGCCTTTCCAAAAAGGATGTCCTTGTGTCCTTGATTCCCCAACTTTCCAACCACTCCCAGGACACTTGGCACTCATCTGGGAGTCCATCAAGCCCATCATAGCCTTCCATTTAATCTGAGGGAGTTTGAATAGGGCAATACCCTATTTTGAACCCCATTGATACCCTAGCCTTATCTCTCTCTACTCCAGCCACCTTAAGCCTACCAGTCTCTAGGAGCTCCCCAGCAATCCCTTTTCATTTTCCGAGCCAAAATCAACCGTCCAAAGCTGCCGCTGGCAAGCATTCTGGCTAACCTAAGCATTTCTCGTTCAAACGCTTCTACCGCTCAATCTACTACATTTCAGGACGTGGATTCAACTAGGGACTTAATTATGGACAGTCTACAAGTTCATAGAATCCATAAATGGTCCAAACCATCCACTATCAAGGTAAAAATCCTAAACCCTAGTTTATACACTTAGAGTGAAATAACTTTTCATTAAGTAATTTTTAGATCTTCAAATTAAATCCACAAAGTTTCTGTATATAAAATTTCAAAGTGTTTGATCGGTCCGATCGCCTGAACTAACTTAAAAATAAAAATCTAGGGCGTTCCATTAGGTTCTTTCAGGTGTACGTTTTTTGTGCCGTTGATCGGCTGATTAACGGCTCTGATTTCGTATTCTCGCAGAACATCCGACCGCGCGATGTCTCCGCTGGTTTAGATATTCTGTCTGGCGTGATCTCGAGCGTTGGATCCAAACTGCGGGTTTGATTTCTTGTCGTCTGATCTTTCTCATATGAGATCAAACGACGGGATCCATTACCCGTCGTCCGATCAAATCCTTCCAAATCGAACGGTTACCATCCGCTGCCGACGTATTTAAGCGTAAAATGCATTGGCCCACCACTGGATAATCATTGCCTATGATTGGCATACCGCGTCAGCGGTTCGATCCATCGAACCTGAGAGTGCCACATCGTCCCGCCACCTCACGCCCCGATCGGACGGACGCCGTTGAGCCACGTGTCTCGCTAACCAATACCGGTTTAATTAAGTGTTTTAATTAAATGCAAAATCATTTAATTAATAGATAACTTCAAAAATTTATTAAAAATTAATTATAATTCTAAAACTTTATTTTAAAATATCAAAATTTTCAAAATTATAATACCTTTCAAATGAAATTAAAATCATTTTTAAAATATTTTAATATATTTTAAATAACTTTAAAATATTTAAAATTTTATATTTTGTATTAATTAATTAAAATAAATCTAATTACTTAAATAAACGCGCGCGCGCGCGCACACACACACACATATATATATTAGTATATTTTAACATATATTTTTAAACTTATGTGTATTTAAATTTTTGCAAACCTTGGGAGTTTTCCTTGAAATTGTAAATGTGGATTAAACATATTTGGATAGAGGTCATTGGGGGATGATTAGTGAATGATTATCTTCTAATCATTCAATAATCAAAATTTTTGTTATCTTAATCATTACTAATCTTTGCATGTTTAGGACACACACACACACTTAGGGATCTCCTAGATTTAAGGGCTTGTTTGATTACTATTGTGAGTTCATTTCATGCTTAGTCAAGGGTTAGAAATTTTGATTCAAACCTAGTTAACTTAGTGACACTATTAAGGACAATAATTATGGATCAATGTTTAGAAAACTTAGAATAATTACAGAAATTAGAGTACACATCCTTTTTACTTGAAACTTTGAATATTTAAACATAGTGACACTCTTAGCCTATCAAAAAATTTTCAATGGTTTTAGAAGTCATTTAGACCCTTAATTAATTTTCCTAATCTAAAACCCTTAATTAATCCATTAAACCTTCCAGAAAATGTAATAAATCCATTTTAACCCAAAAATTATGTATATCCCTTCTAACGGACCAGAATCAAATCCTTAACCAACAAAAATTAAAAGCCCCTTGATTTGAGAGCAATGCTGCACTTAATTTAATTTTAATTGAAAAAGATTATTTAATTAGTTTAATTAATTAATAATAATTTAAAATTCCAAAAAAGATCCTTTAATTAAGGATTTTTAATAATTCATTAAACACATCAAACTTTAAAAATTCATAACTAATTCAATAAAAATCCAAATTGACCAAACTTACTTGCATTGAACTCATAACAAAGTCTAATATTTATTAAAAATACTAAAATTTCAGAAAATCTATAATTTCAAAAAGTCAACAAATTGGTCAACTTTAAGTTAAAATTAGTTCAAAACTTCAAATCTTTGTAATAAAATTTAGAAAAATCTAATTTCAGTGTACTTACTGTCTAACTGCTCATATTAAGGTCTAGTATTTTAATAAAATGCTAACTTCCAGAAAACATTTTTAATAAAAAGTCAACTTTTGACCCTTTAATTAAATGATTAAAATATTCCAAAAAATCTTAAAAATTTTAAATTATTTTAAAACTCTAGAAATGTTTAACCAACTCTTAAAACCAGCAATCAAACAGTTTTAATTAAAATTCAATAACTTTCAAACCTTAATCAAATCAAATCACTTAATTATATTGGGTACCACTAGGTAACCCAGGCCTACGAGGCTATTAGCTTAGCCCCAACGAAGGTGAAATAAACTTCACAGCCTCGGTGTGAAACAAAGGTGGTATCCAATAAATAATCAAATAAATTTTAAAATTAACCTCAAGTCATTAATATTTAAACTCAAACATCAAAATTCCCTTAAGCCTTTCAACCAATTAAACCTTAAGTAACTTCAATCTAATGATCCTACTTAGGACATATCAAAGCACACGGCCTACCTCACACACTTTAGATGGTTTGCTAGGACAACCAACTCTAGTTTTAGGCTAGGCCGGTGTTTACTTTTTTGCTGTGTGCTGGGTTTTCTAGCTTTCACTGCATGCTAGTTGTTAGCTTAGAATTGATTGACTGCATGTTTATTTATTTACTGCACTCTGTTGAGCATTTAAATTTAAAATATATAAACTGCTTGAGATTGAATATAACTGCTTAGGATTATTTATATAACTACTAATTATTAGGATAACCTTGCATGATCGAGTCTGGAATTCTATTTTTCAAATATAATTTGATTATATCATTGTTGTAATGTTTAAAGTGCTTTGAGAATGGGATTAGATATCCAATTTAGAATCCAAAGAGGAAGGGACATCCCTTAGGGGAGAGTCCCTCTCCATTTGGAGATCCAAATTAGGATAACTTTAAAATATCCAAAGAGAAAAGATAACACCCCGTTCAAGGGGGAATTACTTTTCATTTGGATATCCGGACCCGACGATCCAAGAAGCAGCAGAGGGACGAAGAAGTGGATAACAAGAAGACCATTCTCAAAGTCACTTAAGTCTTAGGAGTATAATCCGGGTTGTCGTCAGTGGTGCCCAGCCACTTTACTTTTCTATAAATTTTGGTTTGTAATAATAAGTGGCACTTGCCACATGGACATTCAATTTGAGCTATTAATTTAATTAATTTATTTATTGATTGATGTGATGACTGCGATTAGGATCTGCCTGATTTTTCTAGTTTTTTTGGCGCTCTTGCATGTCGCATTTTGATTTAACCTAAAAACTGATCGTAGGCTCTTAAGGACTTATTAAAAATTTTCTACTTAAATCAAATAAAAAATTTTAAGTCAACATAAAAATTCTAACGTTTTAAAAAGTAAGCCCGGGACCGCCGGGAGTTCTCTTATCATAACTTCTTTATTTCAAATTTAAATCATTTAATCGAGTCAATCAGCATGCATCGCTTTAGCAACAAATTTAAAAATCTTTAAAACTTTAATTGCATTTATTTAGACATCAAATACTTGACATAAGTTAAGGGGTCAATTAAGGATCTGCTCTAGATGTCGACCCCATTCCTTTAAACTTTTCTAAACAATGTCCCAACCACTCAACATTAAAAGACCAGATACATATTTTTAAATCGTTTAGGTGGTTTAGATGGCTCCCCAATTCAGGCCGGGGTAAGACCAGATTTGTACTGCATTAGCTAGGTTCGGGCCAATTTTAAGCGCCCAATTTAGACTTAGGTTCTGAGGCTAGCTCGGGCTATAAGACCTCAACCTCCGGGAATCTAATCCCAATTTTCTAATAAAATTGACTACTCAAACTTAAATATCTCTTTCTAACAAATATAAGCTCAACACTTAGGATAGGCTGGGGTGTTTCTAAAATAATTCAGAATCTCAAAACACCTTTTACCCTTCTTCCGTTGACTCCATAAATAAGTGTTCAACATTGAACCAGTCCCGTTTGAAAATTCAAACCCTTACCTCCTTTGATATCGATCTTTGAAATTCTTAAATAAATTTTATGCCGCTATTTTAATCGAGAGTATTCGTAGGAAATTTTGATTTCCTATGATGTAATTAACTACGAGGGCTTGCGCTCATAGGAGATTTAGAAACCCAGACCTGATTTTCAAATCAAGTTTTTCAAAACCTTCAAATAATTATCTTTGGGAATTCAAACAAAAATGGCGATCATTATCATCTTATTCAAATAATCGATAATAGGTAATATCATCTTTCTTCGGGAAGATATATTATTTTATTAGCATTATTTTGATTATGAATTTAACGATCTCTTATTCGAATTATTATAATTAAAAAATTGATTGAACACCATTTTGATATTTCGGGATCATATATTGTTTCCCCTTGAGTTTCACTATGATAATCCGGATAAAATTAGAATTCTGAAATTTGAACCCATTAGGGAATGATATATTCATCTTTCGAGGTGATATATTGTTCATAATGATGTGTTCTATTTCAAAATTCAAAAATTTAATATTCCCAAAGAAAATTAATCCTTTTTCAAAACTATTATTTTTCAATCAAACAAAAAAATGGTGACTCTGCTGGGGACAATCTCTCTCACCATCTTTAATAGCGATATAAATTTTATTGTATCGGTAGTTTTGACTACCTTTCTCTCCGTTGGTCTCTCTACTGATTTCTCCTTTGGGTGAGTGTGGCCAACTCAATTAAGACATGTTAAAAGAGAGGTGAGCGTAGGAAACCTCTGTCAAAATCAGGCTTTGACATTTTTCCTACAAGGTTAATTGGTAAAGCAAAAGAGTCAAGCCAAATACTTCTATATATGTTACAAACCTGCATGCGAATAAATCTAGCATGCTATGTTTTACAATTTACCAAAAATTCTTCAATTTCAAAATTAAGATTTCAATCCTATAGCAAAATCTAATCACTTTCAAATCCCAATCAATCCCTACATTTTATCACTACATATGATATTATAACTCCTAAAATTTGGTACGTGTGATAGAATACAGACTTCCAGTTCGAATTTGATTCTAGATTTTGAATCTTTCTAGCAAAATCAAGTTTTGACATTTAACTCCTGAACAGTTTGTAGGGGTGAAAGAGTCGGGTTGACTTGTTAGAATCTCCCCCTCTAAATTTGTTAATATTTATGTTGAACGCTAGTTCAACATATTGAGTTTCAAAAATTAGGGGAGATGCTGCCGGATTTTCAAACCTTTAAATTCCTTCTAGAATTATCTAATCTCAATCGTCATTGCCATATGTTTTATACAATACCCTTTTGTAGTTTAAATGCAATACAAATTCAAACCCTTGATCAAACCTGGATTTTGACATTTCACTCTAAGCTAGTCAGTACAGTGAAAGAATCAAGTCAAGGTCTCTAGATTTTCTCTTAATTTTTGTTAACCATATGTTGAAAATAAAAATTAACATTTTGAGTTTCAAAAATGAAGGAAAAGAGTTCAAACAAATTTCAATTGTCGTTGCCATGAGTCTTCTATAACACTATGTTGTAGTTGAACATATGCAATGTGAATCCAAAACTCTCCAATCAATTCTGGGCTATAACATTTTACCCCAAAATCACTTGGTGGGGTGAAAGAGTTAAGCCTATTCACTTTGGATCCTTAGGTTACTTTTGTAAACCTACACTTTCGAATAAAAATCAATGTGTGGAGTTTCAAAGTTTGAAGAAGATCTGTTTGATTCCAACCTCAAATTCAAATTCAATCTTAAATCCAAATCCAAATTTAACTTTAAGTTCGAATTCAATCTCAACCTTAAACTCAAACTCAACTCTAATTTTGATTTTAAAGTTAAAATCTGAGCTTTGACATTTCATCCCAAGTCGATTGGTGAAATGAAAGAGTTAAGCCCAATTTTGGATTTTTCATATCAATTTTGTGAACTTACATGATTGAGTGAAACTTAGTGTGTTGAGTCACAAAATTTGAAGAGGATCCACTCGGCTTTAACCTCAAATTCAAATTCAACCTTAAATCTGAACTCATTTTCAATCTTAAAGCCAAGTTTGATTTCAACTAGTCAATGCAATCTCAAATTTGATTTCAAATCCAAATCAAAATTTTGACATTTTGCCCCAAGTCAATTGGTGTAGTGAAAGAGTCAAATTCAAGTCTTGATTTTCACTCATCAATTTTATGAACCACCGTGTTCAATGCAAAACGACACGATTGAGTTATAAAATTTTGAAGAAAATCAATCAAATTCAAAACTTAAATGTCATTTCAAAAATCACTAATTCAAGTCACTTTCTTAATTCCAGGAAATTAAACACTCAAATGGCTAGAAAACTCGTCTTCTCACTGAATAGAGATGTGCCTGAAGAAAAAATTCTTAATGGCAATTCAATTCAGTATGAGATAGAATTTTAAAACCTCAAGATTTCAGTTAATGGAGAAAGAATCTTAGATCTGTCTGCTGGCAAAAAGGATATCCCCTTTTTTAGAGATTACTTTAGGTCAGGGGCTGACTCCCCCATCTCTAAGATGGAGGTCGTTGTCACCCCTATACCCACTGTACTCTCTACTCAGGAGGATCAAAATCAGAAGTCAAAAATGACAGAAGAGCTCCCCTCTCAGTCTAAGATCGGGTCAAGTTCTAGCACCCCTATTGTCGGTAGGAACAAGATGAAGAATTCCCTTCGAAGAGCTAGAAAAAGGAATCTTAAGGCCAGAATGGTTGCTGAGTCAGAAGCCTCAAATCAAGTCAAGTCCGAGGCCAATCAAGAACTCTTTGCTCTTTCTATGTACCCCCTCCCTGGTGGAAATCATTTTCACCCTTCTCCTATTGTTCAAAGGAGGGAGGTTGTAGAGACGAGAGCACGATCTTCAATACACCTACTTGACTACTACACAGAAAGACTTAAGTAACCAAGAATTGAGCAATCACCAGCAATAGCCATAGGCCCCCAACTGAGGGTTATGATCCGCCCACTCTACTAGAAGATGTTAAGGCGCGTTACTACACGTGTCCCACTACATCATCTATAGAGTAGGAGGAGTAAAAACCACTTGGGGTGCCACTCTCTTAATTACTAGGCCACTTGTAATATGAGAGGAGGAAATAATCAAAGATTATATCGGATAGTGATACCGTCGAAATTTAAATTTTGAACGGGGTCCTATCATGATAAATCTATGGATTGCAATGATGTCGCATTATCTAGGGATAGTGCAAACCCTATAACAATCTCTCCCTCTAAAGAGATTGTAGGAATTCAATTCCATGTTGACAAGGGTCATGCCACCTAGACTTGCAACCTTTAAGGAAAGCTTCCAATTTCTCAAGTGTACTGGGTCTGGATTTTCAAGATAGTTGATTCCTCTTTTAAATGAAAATTGACCTCTACCTTAAGTCTTAAGCTGGAGAGAGTTGTAGTTGACTCCATCAAATATTTGAATGTCCCTCCCTCCCACCGCTCTCGTCGATTGAATTAACTTTTGAATTAAGAAATATATCAAGCTTAAGTTGACTTTAGAAATAAAATCTTATCAATCATCTATCTTAATAGGTGATTCTCGCATGTCTAGAATCTATTCAATGATTTTCAAAAGTCAAGCCAATACCCTTTTTAAAAGATTGGATGTGCTTTGAGGATTATTCTTCCTTGTATAAGAGAATGAATTCTGTTCTCTAATACTTGAGATATAATCCCAACATTCAAAATTAAAAAGATCAATCATCTTAAGGTTTTTTGAAGAAAGTGGAGCTTCTTCTCGTATTCAATTGAAATCAAAAGATGCGCGAATGCGCCAAAAATCAAGAAGTGCATGAAGTACACCAAAAGTCAAAAGATACGCAAACTGGGTCACTAGAAAAAGAGAAGAAAAGTAAGATGGCTTCCTTCCTTTAAATCCTTAGATCTCAAAATACCCGATCACCTTCAAGTACTTGACTTTGAAAATCTTGAATCCAGATTCATCACCATGCATGAATTATCTATCAGATATAAGAAAATCGTGCAAGAAAATTGAAAATATCAAATTTCTACCTTCAACTTAAACCCTTTGAAATTAACTTTAATTCAAAATCTATACAAGGGAGACCCCAGTTTAGTTTCTACGAAACTTGGTCTAGGTCAACAAAACTTAAATCCTTACAACTTTTTAAGGTTAGTTGGAGTCACTCAGTCTCTCACTGTACTACTAAATTTGTTCCCTCTTATCGTTCTGACAGGGTCCAAATTATTAGAGAAAATTTCCAATAAAATGAACGAATCTTCTACTCCTGATAAGAAATTAAATCCTATCCTTGAGGAATGTGTAAGTCCTTACGTGTAGGCATCTTTTCCTTTAAAGCCTTTGCAACAAAATTACACTCTATACTGGGTCCAGATTAACCCAATTAGAGGAGTATTTTGTAATGCTGGGAATTGTCGTTCAAAATCAAACCACGACTGAGCAGAGTGCCTGACTCCAATTTGGGGAGCTCGAGGCATTGTAGAGCTTTGTCTTTAAGGCTCAATAAAACTCAAAATCGTACAAATCCTGAGTGGTTTAAGCTCGTGATAAGATAGCGCAACTTAGAAACCTTCCTAGTAGTATAATTGATCTAGGTTCTTTGGATGCATACCTTAGCCTACCGAAAGATCAGTGGAGGGGTTTGAACCAACACCAGACTTTCCTCTTGTCGTAAAGATGATCTTTGAGAAAATTTTAAACATTAACTGATCAACCCTGAAGAATGCCACCCGATATTTTCAAACATCGGGGCGGCTCTTCAGGAAGTACCATGCTAGATGAGTGTCAAACTTAAAATCAAATTCAAAATCTCTTAAATTTACAACCAAACTTAAAAAATCAAATTCAAAATTTTTCAAACTCAAAAAGTCAAAACCAAATCAAATTCAAACTCTTTAAATTCAAACAAATCAAAATTCAATCAAATCAATTTCCCCAAATTCAAAATCAAATTCAAATTTCAGAATTCAAAGTTAAATCAAAACTCGGATTCAAAAATCTTAAAATTCAAATTTATTAAATCAAATTTCAAATCTAAACATTTTTCAAAATCAAATTCAAAATCGAGTTCAAATTCTAGCACATTCAATTTTAAAATCAAATCAAATTTCAAACTTAAACATCTTCAAATCCAAAACTAAATCAACTCAAATTAAAAAAAAAACTATTCAATTTTAAAATTTCAAAGTTCAAACCCGATCCTCTATGTGAAGCAAGTTTCCTTGACATTTGATCATTCCAGATCCTATCCTCTGTGTAGAGCAAGTTTCCTCTACATACGATCATTCAAATCTGTCCCTCTGTGTGGAGCAAGTTTCCTCCACATACGATCATTCCAGACCTGATCCTTTATATGGAGCAAGTTTCCTCCACATACGATCATTCCAGACTCAATCCTCTATATAGAGCAAGTTTCATCTACATACGATCATCCAGACCCGATCCTCTATGTAAAGCAAGTTTCATTTACATACGATCAATGTAGACCTAATCCTCTATACAGAGCAAGTTTCCTCTATATATGATCGTTCAAACTCGATCCTCTCTATAGAGCAAGTTTCCTCTACACACGATCATTCTAGACCCGATCCTCTATATGGAGCAAGTTTCCTTCATATACGATCATTCCAGACCCGATCCTCTATATGGGGCAAGTTTCCTCCATATATGATTATTCCAGACCTAATCCTCTATATGCAGCAAGTTTCCTCCATATACAATCATTCCAGATCCGATCCTCTGTGTAGAGCAAGTTTCCTCTACATATGATCATCCAGACTCAATCCTCTGTGTGAAGCAAGTTTCCTTCATATATGATCATTCCAGACTCGATCCTCAATGTGGAGCAAGTTTCCTCCACATATGATCATCCAAATGCGGTTCTCTGTGTAGAGCAAGTTTCCTCTCCACAAGATCGTCCTTTAGTGATGGAGTACGCCCTTTATGGCACCATCCTAAATTTCAAATCTAGATCTGATCTTTTATGGGAAGCAATCCTTCCTTCCCACAAGATCATCCAGTTTTCTCTTCCTGAAGGTTAGATGTGAGTCATCGTGCTTTCTCTCCCTAGGATTAGATTTTCTAGTGATGGATCACGCCCTTTGGGGCACCATCTTAGTTTTCAAAATCTAGATCTGATCTCCCGTGGGAAGCAATGCTTCCTTCTCATAGGGTCCTCTAACTTTCTTCTCCTTAGGGTTAGATATTCTCTTTCCCCTAGGATTAGACTCCATATTTTCAATTTCACCTTCAAATTTTCGAATTCAGCCTTCTCTTCCTTAGGGTTTAGGTGCTCCCTTTCCTTAGGATTAGACCCACTAGTGGTAGAGTACACCCCTCATGGCACTTCCCTAGTATCAATTTCAATTTCGATCCTCTATAGTTAGGAGTTCTTCCTTCCTATATGATCATTCGGCCTTTCTTTTCCTTAAGGTTATGTATCTTCCCTTCCTTAGGATTAGATCTACTAGTGGTAGAGTACGCCCCTCGTGGCAGTACCCTAGTATCAAATTCAAGATCCAACCATCTAGGGCTAGGTCTTTCCTTCCTTTAGAATCAAATTCAAAGTCAATCTTATAAGGTTAGGTTCCCTTTCCTTTAGATTCAAAACTTAAATCCGATCCTCTATAGTTAGGAACTCTTCCTTCCTATACGATCACCTAGACTTCCCCTTCCTTTAGGGATAAACTTTTTCTTCCCTTAGGATTCGACTCGCTAGTGGTAGAGTACGCCCTCTGTGGCACTACCCTAGTATCAATTCAAACCCCGATTCCCCAGGGATAGACTTTTTCCTACCCTTAGGATCAAAACTCCAGACTTGACCTTTTTTTGTTCAACGCTAATATGTGTAATAGAATTTCATTCTATTACACATATTGGGGGTCCATTTGTTGACCTCATTTTTGTATGAGGTCAATAGGGACCCATATAGACTCCAGATCAATCCTGACCTTAATTAAATCTAGACTCCAGATCCTATGATCTATATTGACCCTAGGATTCTTATAGATCAATCAAAAACCTAGGATTCTCCTAGATCTAGACTTTAGGATCTATTCTAGATCCTAAGATCCTTCTAGAATCTAGACCTTAGGATTTATTCTAGGTCCTAGGATTTTTTCCAAACTCCAGGCCTTAGGATCCATCTAGGTCCTAAGATTTTTCTAGACTCTAGACCTTAGGATCTACTCTAGATTCTAGGAATTTTCTAGACTTCAGACCTTAGGATCTATTCTAGACCCTAAGATTCTCCAAGATCCAAACCCCAGTCTAGTTCAGAATCCAAACTGTACTTCAGACTTTGATTCTACCTTTGAGTTAATTTTGACCATATCCAATCATTTATCATCACCCAAATGATTATAAATGATAAGGATATTTCAATACCAATCATTCAAACTCAAAACCTATTTCAAATCAAGAAATCCATACTCAAATCCTAAGTTTAAAGGCTTTGTCCTGAAAACCTTTTTCATGGATTTTTCAAATACTTCAAAATCAAGTCAAATGACCTTTGATTCAGAGTCTATAACTTCCAAAGTGATAAGACATGTCTCTGAAGGAAACTCTCCAAATTTGAGCCCGTTTTGAGGTCTCTAACCCCATAAACTAAATCAAAATCAAAATGCTGTAAAACCTTCAAATATTTACGGCCTATACCACTGGACCTGTCACCCTAGTGGATCCTGACCTTAGAGCCTTATCCAAAGCCTCTAATCACTTTCAAACAATTAATCCCGACCCATTGAAAATTCAACAGCATTTTAGTGGATCCATTTTGACCCCTAGTTGACCAGGGGTCAAAATGACCAAAATACCCCTATGGGATTCAAACATCGATCTCAAACCAAATGAATTCCAAATTGCTTGGAGCCACTTCCAGCAAGTTTCAAATATCAAACAAAACTGTTAGACCCAAACCCAGATCTGAGGTCAACCTGGTTGACCAAGTCAACCTAGGTTGACCAAATAGGCCCTTAAGGGTCCAAACAAGTGATTTGACTGAAATGACCTCTCTAAGCCATGGAACCACTTCTATTGGCCTCCAAATGTCATTTCAAATTTGCTGAACCTAATCCTAGACCCTGGGTCAGCCTGATTGACCAAATCAACTAGGATCGACCCAAATGACCCTTAATGGGCCCAATAGGCCCATTTAATTAAATTAAACCCTCTAGACCCTAGGACCATACCCAATAGACTTTAAATGTTGTTTTAAATCTATTGAACCCATTTCCAGACCCTGGACCCACCTGGTTGACCAAGTCAACCAAGATTGACTCAAAGCCCATTAAAGGCCCAAATAGGCCCATTTGATCCAAATGGCCTATTTAATCCATGAAATTACCCCCACCAGACTCTAAACATCATTTCAAACATGTCCAGCCCAGACCCACCCCTTGGGTCAACCTAGTTGACCCAGTCAACCTAGGTTGACTAAAAATTCCCTTAAGGCTTTAATGGGTTATTTTAACCCATTTAATCTATTGAACCCATTTCAAGCTTCAAATCAACTTCCAAATATGACCTAACTATGCTCTGAAGTTTGACCAACCAAACCCAATTAGAGTTGACCAAGTCAACTCTATGATTTGATCAAATCTATTCCAAACCCCATATCAAATTCAAGTCTCCATCGCTCTACTTGGCCTTTGTTCTGGTTCATTCTAATCAACCTTTGAGGCCACTTGACTACCACATCAGTAGTCCACTTAGGTGTTGACTAGTCAACATGGTCAACAAGCCTCTTAAGGGCTTTAAGAAGCCTAAATACTCAAGCAAATTCAAACCCCCTCAATCCTATTGAATATAGTTCAATCAACCAGCTCTTCAAGTCCCTTTGGCTGCCACCTCATCCACCTTGAGTTGTTGACTGGTCAACAAAGTCAACAAACTCTTTTAATGAGGTTAAATGGTCAAAATTAGCACTATTAAATTAATCCACCCTAATCTAATTCTCTCCAGCTGTTAGAACCCTCTTTATAACCTTCTTTGAGTTCAATCCAGCCGTTGGAATTAGATCCAACAGCCCTCAAGGCTCCATGTGTCCAAGTGGGGACCAAAGAGCCTTTCCAACAAGGATGTCCTTGTGTCCTTGATTCCCCAGCTTTCCAACCACTCCCAGGACACTTGGCACTCATATGGAAGTCCAGCCAGCCCATCATAGCCATCCATTTAATATGAGGGAGTTTGAATAGGGCAATACCCTATTTTGAAACCCATTAATACCCTAGCCTTATCTCTCTCTACTCCAGCCACCTCAAGCCTAACATCCAGTCTCTAGGAGCTCCCTAGCAATCCCTTTCATTTTCCTAGCAAAAATCAACCGTCCAAAGCTACCGCCGGTGAGCATTTCGGCCAACCGAAGCATTTCCAGTTCAAACCCTTCTACCGCTCAATCTGCTGTATTCCAGGACATGGATTTAACAAAGGACTTAATCATGGACAGTCTACAAGTTCAGAGAATCCATAAATGGTCCAAACCTACCACTATCGAGGTAAAAATCCTAAACCTACTTTATACACTTAGAGTGAAATAACTTTTCATTAAGTAATTTTTATATCTTCAAATTAAATCCCCAAAGTTTATGTTCACTTTCTTAATCTAAATATAAAATTTCAAAGTGTTTGATCGGTCTGATCGCCTGAACGAACAAAAATGAAAATCCAGGGCGTCCCGTTAGGTTCGTTCAGGTGTACGTTTTTTGATCCGTTGATCGGCTGATCAACAGCTCTGATTTTGTATTCTCGAAGACCGTCCCATTGCGCAATGTCTCTGCTGGTTTAGATCTCCTGTCCGGCGTGATCTCGAGAGTTGGATCCAAACCGCGGGTTTGATTTCTCGCCATCTGATCTTCCCCATATGAGATCAAACGACGGGATCCACTACCTGTCGTTTAATCAACTCCTTCTAGATTGAACGGTTACCATCCGCTGCCAACGTGTTTAAGTGGAAAATGCGTTGGCCCGCCACCGGATAATCATTGCCTACGATTGGCATACCGCGTCCACGGTTCGATCCATTGAACCTGAGAACGCCACGTCGTTCTGCCGCCTTCGCGCCCCGATCGGATGGACGCCGTTGAGCCACGTGTCTCGCTAATCGACACCGGTTTAATTAAGGGTTTTAATTAAATGCAAAATCATTTAATTAAAAGATAACTTCAAAAATTTATTAAAAATTAATTATAATTCTAAAAATTTATTTTAAAATATCAAAATTTTAAAAATTACAATACCTTTCAAATAAAATTAAAATTATTTTTAAAATATTTCAATATATTTTAAATAACTTTAACATATTTAAAATTTAATATTTTTAGTAGTAATTAATTAAAATAAATCTAAGTACTTAAATAATCTTAGAATAATTTATTTTGAGATTATTTCAGAGTATGGAGAACATTCAAAAATAGAATTCATTAATAAAATTATAATTTTTTTTTTAATTTAAGACCCTTCAAAAAAAAATCAAATCATATTATTTAATTAATTAAGTATTTAATTCATATTTAACTATTAAATCAAAAAAAAAATCCTTTTAAAAAAAAATCAGACCTTAAACTTCAAAATGATTTAAAAGTATTAGTGAACCTATTAATCCTATAAAATTTATTTTAAAATATTTTCAAATTATTTTCTTTTTCGCTGTGTGCTGGGTTTTCGAGCTTTCACTGCATGCTCGTTGTTAGCTTAGAATTGATTGACTACATGTTTATTTATTTACTGCACTCTGTTGAGCATTTAAATTTCAAATATATAAACTGCTTGAGATTGAATATAACTGCTTAGGATTATTTATATAACTACTAATTATTAGGATAACCCTGCAGGATCGAGTCTGAAATTATATTTTTCAAATGTAATTTGATTATATCATTGTTGTAATGTTTAAAGTGTTTTGAGAATGGGATTAGATATCCAATTTGGAATCCAAAGAGGAAGGGACATCCCTTAGGGGAGAGTCCCTCTCCATTTGGAGATCCAAATTAGGATAACTTTAAAATATCCAAAGAGGAAAGATAACACCCCGTTCAAGGGGGAATTACTTTTCATTTGGATATCCGGACCCGACGATCCAAGAAGCAGCAGAGGGACGAAGAAGTGGATAACGAGAAGACCCATTCTCAAAGTCACTTAAGTCTTAGGAGTATAATCTGGGTTGTCGTCAGTGGTGCCCAGCCACTTTACTTTTCTGCAAATTCTGGTTTGTAATAATAAGTGTCACTTGCCACATGGGCATTCAATTTGAACTATTAATTTAATTGATTTATTTATTGATTGATGTGTTGACTGCAATTAGGATCTGCCTGCTTTTTCTAGTTTTTTTGGCGCTCTTACATGTCGCATTTTGATTTAGCCTAGAAACTGATCGTAGGCTCTTAAGGACTAATTAAAAATTTTCTACTTAAATCAAATAAAAAATTTTAAGTCAACATAGAAATTATAACATTTTAAGAAGTAAGCCCTGGACCGCCGGGAGTTCTCTTCTCATAACTTCTTTAGTTCAAATTTAAACCATTTAATCGAGTCAATAAGCATGCATCGCATTAGCAACAAATTTAAAAATCTCTAAAACTATAATTGCATTTATTTAGACATCAAATACCTGACATAAGTTAAGGGGTCAATTAATGATCTGCTCTAGATGTCGATCCCATTCCTTTAAACTTTTCTAAAGAATGTCCCAACCACTCAACATTAAAAGATCGGATACATTTTTTTAAATCGTTTAGGTGGTTTAGCATGCTCCCCAATTCAGGCCGAGGTAAGACCAGATTCGCACTGCATTAGCTAGGTTCTGGCCAATTTTAAGAGCCCAATTTAGACTTTGGTTCTGAGGCTAGCTCGGGTTATGAGACCTCAACCTATGGGAATCTAATCCCAATTTTCTAATAAAATTGACTACTCAAACTTAAATATCTCTTTCTATCAAATTCAAGCCCAACACTTAGGATAGGTTGGGGTGTTTCTGAAGTAATTCAGAATCTCAAAACACCTTCTACCCTTCTTCCGTTGACTCCAGAAATAAGTGTTCAACATTGAACCAATCCTGTTTGAAAATTCAAACCCTTACCTAATTCCATTTTCTCAAAATGAAATTCTTAAATAAATTTTATATCGCTATTTTAATCGAGAGTATTCATAGGAAATTCCATTTTCTTATGATGTAATTAACTACGAGGGCTTGCGCTCGTAGGAGATTTAGAAACTCAGACCTAATTTTCAAAATCAAGTTTTTCAAAACCTTCAATTAATTATCTTTGGGAATTCAAAAAAAATGGCGATCGTTATCTTCATATTCAAATAATCGATAATAGGTAATATCATATTTATTCGGGAAGATATATTATTTTATTATCATTATTTTGATTATGAAATTAACGATCTCTTATCCAAATTATTTTTGTTAAAAATTTGATTGAACATCATTTTGATCTTTAGAGATCATATGTTGTTTCCCCTTGAGTTTGACTATGATAATCCGGATAAAATTAGAATTCTTAAATTTGAACCCATTAGGGAACGATATATTTGTCTTTTGAGGTGATATATTATTCATAATGACCTATTCCATTTCAAAATTCAAAAAATTAATATTCCCCAAAAAAATTAATCCTTTTTCAAAACTATTATTTTTCATTCAAACAGTCATTCTATACGGAGGTTTTGATATCGGGGATGTACCCATAAATACATCAATATAGAACTCAACATCTCTATCCGAAGGTAAACCAACTAACTCCTCAAGAAATACGTCTAAAAAGTCTCATATTACTGGGATATCATAAATAGAACCCATATCTATATTAATATCCCGTACTGAACCCAGAAATACAATACAACCCTTCTTCCACAATCTTCTCACTTCCAACACAGAAATTAGGCAGGACAAAACACCTCTTAATCCTTGAAATACATAACTTTCATCATCCATAAATAAAGTAACTTGCTTTTTCAAGCAATCAATTTGAGCCCCATACAAACTCAGTCAATTCATACCCAAAATCACATCATACCCAAAAACTAAGAACACTGTGTTGAATCATTTAATGAAAATTAAATACAGTTAAATAAATACTAAAATGGACTAAATTATAAGCAAACACTTCATAATATAATCACACCTCAATAGTCTATTGGCTCCGGCATAATAATATTTAGGTAACATAATCCAACAGCATAATAGAATTCCATCTCGGTCTTCAACTAGTGCTGACATAATAAAAAGCCCACCTCGGCCTCCCACTAGTGCTAGCAGAATAAAAACTCACCTCGGTTTCCCACTAGTGCAGGAATAATAGAATCCCACCTCAGTTGCAAATTAGAATCATGATAATAAATTCCCACCTCGGTTGTCCACTGGTGCCGACATAACAGAATCTCACCTTGGTCACCCACTAATATTAGCATAACAGATTCCCATCTCGCCCACTAGCATTTGCATCATATCACAACACTTGACAATATATTTTTTCAATGCATTGCATTAATTAAAATATAATAAGGCTCAATTCAAAAATTATTAATTTATTATAATGATAGACAAAAAAAATAAAACTACAAAATTTCACAATTTTTAAACATAATAAAATGATCAAAGATGGTGAAAAATATAATTTTGAAGCTTTAATTAAACTAAAACACTATTTTTAGATGTCAAAATAAAATTCTAAATTGGAAAAAATTATTGCTTTTCAAAATCATCCAGCAAAAATTTTTAGAATATATTCAAAATGTTTGTAATTATAATATCTATACATATAAAAAGTTACACGGTAAAAATTTTACCAAAATAAAGTTATCCTCATTTTTTGGTAACAAAAATATAAATTTGATAAAAAATATCAAAAATACAAAAATATTGAAATATGAACAAGAAAAACATAACCTATATCGAGATGAGAGAATTTCCCAACTTGGCTGATAGATGAAAATCACTCTAAGATGGCTAAAACTTAACTTTATTTTTCTCTCATATCTTTTCTTCTTATTTCTCCAAATATTTCTCTATTAGTCGATTATATTCATTTAAAAGCTTTTTAAAGGATTTAGTAGCGACTTAGGATATTTTATAATAAAATATTATATAACTACTTAATATAATCAAATTTTCAATATAAAATTCATATAAATCATTTTGGGGCTTTCAAATTATATAAAAAAAAGTTCATAAAATAAATTGTTTTATTTAAAAATATTGATGAAACTGGTTTACAAAAATAGACACCTACCAGCCCTAAAATCCTAATCCCATTTTTTTTTATTTTATTTTTAACTAAAATCCTAATCCCATACTTGTACCATAAGGTTCTAATTTCCTAAAGAATTTCACTAGTTCCCAAAAATTATGAAGAAAATGAAAGAAAATAAAATATAATAATAAAGATGTTATGATAAAGATGGTTTATAATTTGGGCTTATAATGAATCTAGAATAAATCTTGACTTTTATAGGTAAAAATGCACTTTTCAAAATTTTAAGTTGTAATAATCCACCAACCTTAAAAAAAAATTATACTCGACATTCTCAAATCAAAATATGTTAGAATAAACCTGGGTAGAGCTGTCTTATCTCAAATTCCTTCTCCCAAGTAGCCTCTTTGGTGGTCCTATGCTTCGACTACACCTTGACCATGGAAATCTATTTGCTCCTTAATTTTTCTCACACCTTACACCATCTATCTAGTCTTCTCTGTAGTGTAGGCTTGGATGAACCTCTACATTATTAGCATATAATCTCTTTCTAGAATCATACATCCACTTTTTTAGAGTAGATACATGAAACATACTATGTATATCATACATAGGATCAAGTAGCAACAACTTGTAAGAAGTAATAAGTAGTAATTATTTAAAATTAATTGAATAATTAAAAAATAAAGATAATGTTTTTGAATTTTTCAATATTTAAAAAATAAGTAGTAATTATTACTTACTGTTGAAGCAAGATCAATTTACCAAAACATGAAAATAATGATAATATCCTAATAAGTAAAACTAAGTGTTAAGTATGATTTTTACCAAGTAGTCATAATAGAGTTAAAATTGTAAAAAGTAAAAGTGCAAGAATGAAAAATAGACTAAACACACTAAATATTTATAGTGGTTCGGTCAAAAAAAGACCTACATACACTCCCCAGAGTCCTCCACTTAAAGTATTGCACTATCAATATAATGTCTCCCCTTTTTCCCCACATCAATGCAAATCACTTCCACCAAATCGGGTGCGATGGAGAGCTGGAAGCTTTGTCACCCTTTAGGCGATGACAGCGGCCCTTCAATCTTCTTTCCCTCCTGGAGAATGAAGAGAACCTTGGACTCCTTTCTCACCCTCCTGGTGATGGAAGAGAACCACATTCTTGGGCTAAATAATTTCTTCCCAAAGCCACCCAAGAAACCTAGGCAGATACTTAGAGAAATGAAGAAAAAGACTTTCTTGGAGCAACCATGTGATCCCCTCACACAAAAGCACTCTCTCTTCTTCCCAAAGATCTCTTAGATCTTCACAATGCTCCCTCTCAAGAACACTTAGCAACCAAAGACATGAAATTTATTAATGAAAGATATTAAATACAAGACCTCACAAAAAGCATTAAATTCATTTCTAGCAACTATGATCATGTAATATGATCCTAGATCGTTTAGTATAATTAGTGCAAAGCATTGCTGTTAGTACAATATGAAGTGCTAGGTGTTGTATGATTAGTTCAAAGAATTGAGATGATCGCCCAGGATGATTTATAGCATCGTCTAGTACAATTAGTTCAAATGACTTGGATTATCATCTAATATGAGTGATGACAATTAAAGTTTTGTCCCATGCAGGAATTTGGTTGTATAGTATGATTATTCAAATCATCATGTACAATATGAATGGATTTATTAGTTTAAATTTCTTCCTTAATCATATGATTAATTTATGCGATATTTAAATATATTATACAGCATTATATTGATCATACAATACAATGAGTACAAAATTTAAATTTAATAATATTGCCTAAATTGTGATTTGTAGCTGAGATCTTAATTTCAATTGATCATCCTATACGATAAACATCGTATAGTATGATTAGTTCATCTTGTATTAATTATTATAATTAGTCATTTCAATTATTTTCTAATTAGCTAATCGTACAGTAAGATATGGATCATACAATACGATTAGTTCAAAAAATTTAACTTCTGATGTTGTCACTAACTCAATCCCTTGATTTTGTGTGTGTGCATGGTTACCAAGTTTAGTATCCATCAAATAAATGACTTGACTCAAGAAAAATAAAAATATATAAGAATTAAAATTATAAGTATTTTACAACATATTTAATCCTAATATACCCAATCTTGAGCTAATCAAACAAGCATGTATACAGTGGACCTAAAATACTAGTGCACAAAAAATGTAAATATGTAATAATAGCACTTGATAGAAGATAACATAGTAAGGAATCCAAGAATATTTGTTATCATCAAAATCATAAGGCTTGGGTCCAAATTTGTTACAATCTCCCACTTTTTGTTAATGGCAAACATTGTTGGTAAATATCTTAAAAATATTTTTACTAATTCCTAAACTCCCCCATATTAGGTGAATCTTTTCAAAAATAGGGATCCGAGGGTTTATTTAAATTTAATTTTTTTTTTAAATACATAAAGAAAGAACACACAAGCAATAGGAAATAAAAACGAAATAGTAGATTAGTCATTCCAATATAAATTATAATCTACCAATAATAAACTACTCCTCATTTTGACATCATAAAAAGGCAGAAACTACTAAACAAAGATGCTAAAGAGAAACACATACATCACAATAGATGTAAAACTTTCCTGACATAAGGATGAAAAAATAGAGCTAACTAAAAGTATGAAGGATCCTGATCAGTTAAAGGTGGTGGTGGTGGTTGGAAGAATTGATGAATGAAGGGAAAACTGCTCTCCAAACCAAGCCATGTGATTATCGTGTTATTGTTGCCTTTGTATTGAGTTGTTATCAAAGTGAACCATATCATTATCATGCTAGTTTCACTGCTCTGCTACATAGGAGTAAAAATGAGCCTCCCACTGGTCAAACCTCTAAACCAACATATTGTACTGAGACTGTTGGTGGACAAGTATTGGTGCTAGAAATGGTGCTTGTATTGGACCTCCCACTACTTTCATTTGCTCATCATCTACATAGTGAACATTGTAGTGGCAAGCACTGTGAAGGACATGGAAAGAGCTATTAGAAAGTGATTTGGTAGTGCAAGGAATTGTAAGTTGTATTTGGATTCAAGGACAAAAGTAATTATGTGACCTAAGGCAAGATTTGGGTTTATTTTATTTATAGGATCTCAAATACAAGTTAGATTCTTAAGATATTAAATAATTAGATTAACTACATTGAAATTTATCTAAGCTATTATGAAGTAGGCAATCTTGGATAGAAGAGGTGTGATGTTAATTCGATCCCTAGCTTTTGGAATTATCAAATTACGAAGGATATGCTAGATGATTCTAGCATCTTGCACTATGGTATTGACATGTGTGATGTGGTATCTAGTATTTGATTCCCTAACGGTAGTATTTGCAAGGGTCTAATCATAGTCAGAATTTGAAGCAATAAGGTTAACATTTTCACTGGTTTTGAAAAGGTGGACGAATTCATGAAAATCTTAGTTGGTAATCTTAACAGGACTCCTATTGACATAAGATTGGAGAGTAGTACCCTCACTGTTTATTTGGAGAGAAAATTTTGAAAAGAAGTTTATAATTGAATGAGTAGGCAAGTGTGAGAATAAACTGAAGGGTGTTGTGAGCAAAGAGAATGAGTAATTGGAAGTTTAAAACTTCCATGTTTATAACCTTGGAAGGCATAATCCCAACAGTTTTCTACAGATTGTAAGCCTCTTTGTTAGTAGCTTCAGCAAACCAAGGATCCATGGGACATCGAGAAGAACTTCTGAATAGAGCTCATGAATGCTTTCCTCCGGCCATTTAAAAGGACAAAATCTTTAGGGAGGAGGTAAGAAGAGTGAAATGAGTTGAGTGAAGAAAAGCTTTAAATTTCCTCTCCTTAAGTAGAATGGTTGTATTATACAGTACTGTTGACATAAAAAATTTGATAAAACAAAGAATAAAATATTCTTGCATCAAGAATCATTTTTGTACTATTACTTCTCAACCTATTCTTTCTAATTTTCCTACAAATTGTCTTAAAATTCTGATTATGACTTTTTATGGACAATAAAATCTTTTTTTTTTTTTTTTGAAAGCTTCTAGCTGGCGATGAAAGCAAGCAAACTTTAGTAATATTTGAAGCTAAAGGCTATTCATAGAAACTGATATTATATCCCAATGGAAATATTGTGAATGGTCAAATTAGTCTTTATCTTATGCTATCAAAAGGCAACTTCACATCCAACTGAAGCAGTGTTCAAAGTCTCATATAAACTATTTCTTTTTAACCAGAAAATTGGAACCACCTTGTCACAAAAGGTGAAAATATTGTGCAGGTTCAAGATGAAAGGGGTCTTCAAAATTTCATCGATCTCAAAAGATTCAAAGATTCTTCCAACGGGTAATTTCTTAATGAAAATTGCATGTTTGAGGTCAAGATCTTCCGGGTCGTTCCCACTCAGGCAAACATTGAATGCCTACAACCAGTTGAGAAGATCAGCTATGAATATATATATATGGAAAATTGAAAATTTCTCAAAAAATAAAATAGACAAAAAGAAGAGCCATGAAAAAAAGTTTACTGCATGGGATTATCTATGGTAATGGCATAATAGAAATAAAATTGATAAACAGAGAAATAATATAATAATAATAACTGAAAAAAAAAAAATCAATGAAAGAGATACGTCCCTCTGATTTGGTCCCATGTCAATCATTTGGTGGCCAAACGATGCAATTCCTTTTCATCGTAACTCCCTTCCAATCAAAGCAATAAAAAGATAAAAAATGAAACAACAGGATGGATACTGCTTCACCCTCATGAGCGAACAACCCTCTACCCTAGCATGTAGCCTGCTTGGTTCCAAAACTAGATCCCGCTTGCAAGGCTGAATGCCCAAGCTGCCTGCTTTTTCCTCCATCGGCCTCCGATCACACGCCCATTTCTAGATCTCACCAAAGAATAAATCGACGAACCACTTGCAGCCTTCCCATCCTCCTGCTTGCATTCGGACTCAAGCCAATAGTGGAACGGACCCCTTCTCCTTGCCGTCAGGTCTTCCATGCACATGCCTCCTGTCCGATCTCCTTAAGCGAGCAAAGCTACATTGGACCAAAGTCTTCGAATGGCGCCTCCTATTGCTCTAATCCTCACATGAACGGATAAGCCACTCAGTTGCCTTATGCGATCTACTCAAGCTAAGAAGCTTCCAGCCAACAACTTGCCTTCGTTTAGTTCCTCACATAAGATCTGTTTCTTGATTTCAAATAATAGGAAAGAGTGACTTGGGGGGAATATTGTTGTTGCTAATCACAGAATAATAATAATCATTATTATGATTAGTAATAATGGTTATTATTATTAAATATTCTTAGTTAAATAATAGCAGTATTAAAATAAATTGTCACAATCAGCATTCAATAATTAATAATTGAAGGAAGTCCCAGGGTGTCCCTCGAAGCCCTCGTGTCGTAGATCTTAGATTCGACCGGGATGAAATTGAAGACCTCATGTGCCGTTGTATCTTAGATTTGGTCGGGATGATTCCAAATAGAACACCTAATGTAGTCGATCTTAGATCCTGGTGAGATGGTTGGAAATCAAAGACCCTACGCTGTTGACCTTAGGTCTGGGTAGGAACAAATTACGGCAATGCCATCCCGATTTCTCGCTTGGTGGGGCGGTGACGCCGGGAGGCTACCGAAATTTTTCGAGAAATTATAGAACTTTTTCTTCTTAAAATAATTGGGGTGCAAGTCAAATCTAATTACTTAAATTACTTCTTCTTAATTAAAATTGAGTAATTAAATTATTTAATTTGATAAATTGAAATTAATTAAGGCAAAATTAATTAATTTTGATTAATAAAATTGAGGTCCAAAGAGCTATTATTTAAAATTTTGAGATTTTTGATTAATTCAATCAATTAATCAATAATAAATAAAAAAATAAAAAATAACAACAAAAGAAAGGATAGTTTTCATTAATTGACATATACAATATTGATTGTCAACTCTCTAAAACTGTCAAACTCTCAAATAATACAAACTTAAACTCTCTACACAGTCAAACTGAACTCCTCTGCAAGTTTTCCAAAGTCCCTCTTGTACGAGTTCCTGCAACTATCTCAGGGCTCTATCCTCTACAATTACGAGTTCTGACTGCTATAACTACTAACTATGAACACCTGCAAACAAGAAAATGAAAAGTCAGTATATCATAAATAAATTGAATGAATGCTGATAAATCTATGCTATTGCAGGTAGAACAGAGTATTGGAAAGCGAAAAAAGCTAAGTACAAAAAGCTAGTAGAGCAACAGTTCTAAAAGATGAGTAGAGTTGTGGACTATTGTAATAGGAAAAAAACTACGAACACAGAATAACTAAAACACTAACACAGTGTCAAAACTCTAAAGTATCAAAATCACAAACTCAATCAACTCAAACAAATTCAGAACAAATCTCCAGACAATCAAATTTAAACTTTTGGGCAGCCTTATTTATAAGAACTTGGTTGTAAGACCCACTACCCAGCAACTTTCACTACAGGAAAAACAGTGAAAACCGGCGGTTTTAACCGGCGGTTTAGAGGCCGTCGGTATTACCGACGGCTACACCGGCGGTTACACCGTCGGACGATAACGACGGCTTAATCGACGGCTTAGCTACGATAAACCGTCGGTAATACCGACGGTGTCTAAACCGCCGGTTTTCATTGTTTTTCCTGTAGTGTTTCATATGAAAGCAGTAAGTCTGATCTTAGGGAAAAGTTTTAGGTAAAATTGACCTAAATCTTAACCCCCAATTTAAACATCGGCCACTTCTAATAGAAGTCGTAAGTCCAACCTCTGAGGGAAATGTTTAGGTGATAATAAGATCCTAGACCCCTCACTCAGGCATCCTAGTCTATAGGGTTAGATTGTAAGATCCACCAAAGGGCCACTTCTTAGTGAAGTCATAAGTCCCATGTGTTAGGGATACTTTTAAAATGAAGCATAACAATCCTAACGCTCCTACAAATAACCAAGCAACTTCTAAGGAAGCCACTGAATATTCCAACCAACATTCTAATTAAAATTTATGGGCTTCTTAGTCAAAAGGATTAAGTTGTAAGACCCACTTTTCAGGCTACTTCGTAAGGGAAGCCATAAGTCCTACCAAATAATTAAAATTCTCGGGCAGCCTCACTGTAGCACTAGGTTGTAAGACCCATCTTTAGACAACTCATAAATAGAGCAGTAAGCCCCATTCCAAATCAAATCCTCGGGCTACCTCTAAAAGAGGCCGTAAGTCCCATTATCAGGGAAACCCCTAACTGGAGTCGTAAGCCCCAAATTAAACAAATTAACGGGCAACTTTTAGGGAATCCATAAGCCCCAACCCAAATTAAATCAAACTAAAATCTACACCTAACCACTTTAGTCTATTCAGGATCCCTGAGAGGAGGCAACCTATGACTGCTAATCAGATTCTCCGGACACTACAATCAATGATTATTAGTGTTGGTAGACTGAAATCCATAGCATAATTAGGACGACGAAACCATGGGATCTTGATCGGGTTTACCTCCATTTCCCCCATTATTGAGACTAACTTTATCTAAAATTATTTTATCCTTAATCAAGAGTTCTCTCTTACGTAGTAAGAGGAGTAATTAACTATGAGTGCTTGCGCTCATAGGAAGTAAGAACCCCAGATCTTTAAACCCTAACACTACCCTCAGGGGAAATCTGATTAATTTCAATCTGACTTAAGGGAAGTAGAATCCTATTGCTGCAAAGAGGGATTCGTGCATTCATATCATTTTTCTTGAGCCAACAAGTATGATAGAGACATCACACAGTACGATCGAGTGCATTCAATTTCATCTAGTTTGATCAGTCAAAAAGGTGGTCTTATCATGCAGTATGATCATAATTATATTCGACAATTAGAGAGAAGTCGTTCATCCCGAGGCATCAATCTGGATGATTATTGACTGGTCAGATCATCCTGTATGAATAGGTGTTCATACAGTTCTATATGATATTAAATATCATATTGACTGAATTCAATTCATCTAACGTTGATTGCCACATGTATCATACAACATGAAATAGGGGTTTGTACAATACGATCATCAAAGATTGATCAATATTGGCCATTAGATGTGATATGATCATTGATTTGGTGTTGTGAATATCATACAGTACAATGTTAAATCGTATAGTATGAAGTGAGCAAAATTCAGAAAGTGGTATGTAATGATTAGGAAAGATCCATAAAGGAAAAAAAATAAATCACAAAAAAAAAAAAAAATAGAAACAATCATAAAATAAAAAAATAAAAAAACAACAACATTTATTTTTTGAATTTTTTAAATTTTCTTTTTCAAAAACACAAGCAATTATACAAACAATCATAAAATAAATTCAGAAGAAAGTCACAATTTTTTTTTAAAATTTTCAAATCATCCTGATTCAAGCATTAATATCTATAACACCTAGTATAGTCCTTAAGATGCTAAAGATTTTAAAAGCTATGGGTTTTGTAAATATATTTCTCAATTGATTTTCAGTAGCTACATGATGTAGTTCTATATCCCCTTTTATCACATGGTCTCTAATGAAATGGTGCATAATATCTATGCATTTGGTCCTTGAATATTGAATAAGATTCTTTGATATGCAAATGAAATTAGTGTTATCACACATGATTTGAATGGTGCCTATTGGTAATCCACAATCTAAGATTTATTGTTTAAGCCATAAGACTTATGTAACACAACTCCCTACAGCTATATATTCCACTTCAGTAGTAGATAAGGCTATAGAGTTTTATTTTCTGCTGGACCAAGAGACTAAATATTATCCTATAAATTTGCATGTTCCATATGTGCTTTTCCTATCAATCATACAACCTACAAAGTTTGAATCAAAATATCCTATGAGCTCAAAAGAAGTACTATGAGCTTAAGTTTTGGATTCTTAGAAGTCATCTAAGAATTCTTTTAACAGCACTCATATGGGATTCTTTGGGATCAGTCTGAAATATAGCACAAAAACAAACACTAAACATAATATCTAGTCTAATGGAAATAAATAAAGGAGTGATCCAATTATCCCTATATACTTCTTTTAATCAACTGATTTTCCATTTTGGTAATTGTCTAACTAAATAGTAGAGCTTATGGGAGTATTTATTACCTTAGCATTATCCATTTTATGTTGCTTAAGAATTTCCTTGATGTATTTATATTGGCTAAGGAAAGTTTCATCATCCTTCTGCTTCACACTAAATCCAAAAAAATTGTTTTGCTCTCCCATCATGCTCATCTCAATTTTTTACTCATAGTTTTTGAGAATTTATTATAAAAAATTTTATTTGTATATCCAAACAATATATCATCAATATAGATTTACACTATGTGTTTGTATTCTCTTTCTTTCTTTAGGGATAGGGTGGTGTCTACACTATCCTTAACAAATGCTCCATCTAAAAGTAATGTGCTCATCCTCTCATATCAGGCACTAGGTGCTTTCTTCAACTCATACAAAGCCTTCTTTTGTTTGAATACATGACTAGGGAATTTAGAGTTCTCAAAACCTAGGGGTTGCTCAACATATATATCCTCTTTAATTACCCCATTTAGGAAGGCACGTTTAACATCCATTTGATATATCTTAAATCCTTTAAAGTAAGCAAAGGCTATAAGCACTGTAATTATTTCAAATCTAGCTACTTAGGAAAAACTATCTTTAAAGTCAATCCCTTCAATCTAATTATACCCCCTAGCTATTAATCAACCCTTATCTCTTACAACTATGCCATAATCATTCATTTTGTTCTTAAATACTCATTTGGTTCCTACATTAATTTGGTATTTTGGTCTACTCTCCAACTCCTAAATATTATTCCTAACAAACTAACTCAGCTCTTCTTACATTGCTAGGATCCATAGTTCATTAGATAAGGCTTAATTTATGTTGGTGGGTTATGGTGCCTCTTCCTAAGGTTAAATAATATAAGCTGTGATGAAGGTTTACACTTTGTTAGAATAGGTGATCACTTTTTATTTTGAAGTACATTTATTTTTTCTTGTTGGAATTCATTTTCACTTTCTAAAATGGATATTTTCATTTTCAATTCATGCTCACCACTATCTAAATCATCTATAATTATTTCTAACTCTTTAAATGCATTATCTAATTCGATATACTTTTTCTTCAAGGATTAATGTGTAGTAATTAGTTCAACATGCTTCTTGTTTAATGCATCATATTCATCAAGTAAAGACATGTGATTGTTATCCAAGATAGATTGATAATTTATCAAAAAAGTTTGCTTTTTTGTGAAGTAGTAAAATTATTGTTCATATTAGCATACATCTTTTTTAGTTTCTTATATGAATCTTGAATTTTCTTAGAAATAATAAATAATTCATCATAGAAAATTTGGCATACCTCATCTTGTTCTGATTGATTACAATTATTATTAACCATACACATAAGTTTGTTACATCCTCTTCTGCTTTTGGTTCTAATGATTCTGAGGCTGAGTTCGCCTAAAATGCCTTATGTGTCATATATTCTTTCCCTTCCTAAATTTAGCCTTTTCTTCACCCTTCTCCTTTACTGGGTGAGTTTTTAGGTTGGGGCAATCCATCCTCAAGTGCCCTGGCTTCCTGCATTCAAAACAAAAAATATCAAAAGAAGTCTTAGCATTCTTATTTGATTTACCTTTATTCCACTACTGATGACACATTTATTTTCTTCTTAGGAAGCTTTTAAATTGTTATGTCGTCAACATTATGTCATCATCCTCCTCCACTACAGAACTGCCAATATCCAATTCTTCACTTTCAAATCCATAGTCTTCTCTTTCTTTTTTTTAATCTACATCATTTAGTCTTTCACTCATGCTTTGCTCATAGGCAATGAGTGGCCCAAGAAAATTATCAATATAATAGACATTCAGATCTTTTAATTTAGTAATTGCAGTAATATTAACACATATGCACTAGGCAAGCAACATAGGATTTTATTAAATTTTTTGTAATTCGACAGTTCTCTACTTAATGCATGCAAGATGTCAATATTTGTGTGAACCTAGGGTATATTTCTGATATTGATTCGCTAAGTTTTATGCAAAAGAGTTTGTGTTTATGTATCAAGATTTTAATCTAGACTATTTTACTTCACTAGTTATTTTATATGTAATGCATAGTCTATCCCATATTTTCTTTCCAGTAGTACAGGTTGATACTTGCATATAATCCTCAAATTTTATAGTATAGAGAAGAAAGTTAAGACATTTGGCATTTAACTAAGCAAATTCTCTATCCTCTAGAATCCATTCAATATAAGGAATATCAATTTTTACACCGTTAATTATATGTGATGGTAAGAATATCCAAATTGAATCATATTCCACATCCTAAAATCAATAGATTGTAAACACGTTGACATGTGAATTTTCTAAAAATCAAAGGGATTATGCTCAAACAATGGTGAACAAGTAAAAGAGTAACCTTCTATGGTGTTCTTATTTTTGAAGTGTGTCTTTGATTGTCTTCCTCTAGTTTTTTCTAAAATACTATTTTGAGTACCTCTCTGATACCAATAGAAAGTTTGATAAGGATGTTAAGGCACGTGAATTGTTAGTTGTCTTCCAATGATTCATTTATAGACTAAAGCTCATTGGATTAGATCTAACATGGCGCCTTCATTTTGTTATACTGGACCATTACCTGATTAGTATGCTTGTCGAGCGATGGTGCCCGTCGATGAACACGTTCCATTTACATGTAAGAGAAATGGCTATCACCCTACAAGATGTGCAAGTTTTGCTCAAATATAGGGTGGATGGGGATGAAATGGTTGGTCGCCCTATTGTGGGAGTTGGTCTTCAATGGGAAAGTTGACATGATTATTATGATGAGTTGCTCGGTAGACACCCAGATCCTAACACAGTATCATCACCATGCAGATAAAAATTTGCAAGTTTCTTTTGCTATCGGCACTTCATAGATCAACTTGATGAAGCCACTGCACTGACTGTTATGGTCCTTCTAAAAAAAGTATTACAAAGATTTGGACCATCATATATTCATGCAACACATTAAAGTATATATTTTATACATGATTGGTTGATTCTTCACACCATACTACTCAGGCTCATATGTATCATTACAGTCCTCCCACATATAGAAGATTTAATTGTGTTTTATCGGATGTCATTGGATAGTTAAGTCCTCGTAAACTTATATAGTGAGCTTTATTTAGCCACGAAGCACACTAGATTATATATTGTTGGATGCATGTCGTTGTTGCAAGTTTGGTCATGGGAGCGACTATATATCAGTAAGCTGATACTTCGTAGGCCTACATTCCAAAATATTGATAGAAAATATATTGGTTATAGTAAGAGTTATCACTAAATTTATGTAAATCACATATTATTCGTCATTCATTTTAAAATATTAAACATAAATAAATAAATAAATAAGTTAAACATTATGTTATGTACAAATAGAGCTGAGGATCATTTACACGAGCTTCCAACTGGGAGCTTATTAACTTATTGAGATGATCTTCCAGACTCCGCTAGAGCCAGGTAGTTGAACATTCATAATTTAAAAACACGCATAATTTTATCACATTAAAACCCATTCAACCAAAACCCTTTTTCAACAAGTTATAATGACACCATACATAGAGGAAGTTATTATGTGGCTACCTCCCATGTTTCAAGAGTCATCAGAGATATGTAGAGCATGGGTTCCACTGATTAGATGGAAGCAGGTTGAGTGTCACAAGGTAAATCAGGTGATGTGTCAGTTAAATTGTGTCAATTCCATAGATATATACTTTTATATCGAATGTCAAACCGACCACCTGATAGGTACACACTAGGGAGTGCAACCATCCCCCAATGTAAGAAATAGGGGACCAACTTTCCATTACGTATATTGTATAAATGTAATTGAACCATATTTTTCATTTTTCCAGTATAAAGTTCTTATTGTATTTTGAATTCTTAATTGCATAAGGGATGCTGACAAGTATTCATCTAAACTAAAGTATAATTTCATAAGTATTAATCTCAAGAACATCTTTATTTTTTATGAAGAAACACATGCAACTAACTACATACCATAGTAACATACATAAACACACTTAATAATAAATATAAAAGCATGTTGAAGAAAACACAAATTAAGCCGACATTCATAAAACTATAGCTTTATTATTTTTTAAGAAGCATACGTATAGATACTTGGAGTTAGGTAGCATTTGAGATGAAACTCAAACTCATAGTGAAGTTCTTCCGAGTCCTCACCATTCCATAAATTTTAGGCATACCTTCAAGTAATAGCTCCATCTGATTGTTATTGAAATCCAAAATAGACTCGTTAAACACTAAATACCAATGATGATATGACATTATATACTCAATGTAAAGGTTATTGCAGTCAACATCTGGAAAATAAGCACCCTCTCTCACACATTTAATCTCATGATATTGCACCTAAAAGAAATGATGACTCACGAGGTGACTATTATCTTTTAAGAACCTCATCAGAAGATATTTCCAACTGGTAGAATTTAAAAAATCTCACATCTTATAAAATTTTACCCTCATCACCTTAGCATGCACACTCTGAAAGGCATCATCCTTATCTTCTGACCATTCATGGATGCAACACCTAAATATTTCATTTATATTCATTTTTTGCTCCAACGAACTATCACCGGCCCATGCTATATAAACATGCATTATTTGGCTTGCATTATCGAATCATTCTTAATTGGGGATGCCTTCAATCATTTCCATACATGGGTATTACATTCTGAATGCCTCAACTAAATTCTTCACAACTCCACTTCATATGTCCATGGACCACTTAAATAGCAGAGATTAAACATATTCTACATTCACATGCACCTTAAAATCACAATATTACTTGATTAGACATTACAACTTTATTGGTCTTCTGACATGATAAATTGCTGCAAGCTACAATATCATTTAATAAACAATAAGGCAAAATAATAAGGATCCTATGATCCGAATCATATTTGACAAGAGGAATCTAATGTTCAAATCAACTACAAAGTAACTACTTTTATTGAAATGACATATCTAGAATAGACTGACCTAATTCATTAACTATTACAAATCACATACTTCAATATATACTACCATTATCCGTTCGTAATTGAACAATTTATATATAATTTGAATATAATTGTAATACGATATTATCACCATAATAAATAATTTAAAAATATTTTAATAGTTTATTTCAAAATATAACAAAATATATACAAACGTAATACAAAATTTATATAAATAGATTTATAGCAACTTTAACTTAAATAAATTAAAAAAAAAAAACTAAATATATAAATAGAAAATTATTTAAATTATTTACTGAGTTGTTGTTGCAGACTCTGTTGACATGGTAAAATATTATTTATTTCCTTAGAGTTATGCTTATATGTTTTTTCTTGCAATTATTCTTATATGAAAATTTCCCTCTTGAATACAAAATAACTTTCATTGATAGATTTGTCTTATAAATTGCGATTAACATCGTGTTGTTAATTTGTATTGCCTTTTGGACTAGAAATGTTACATTGAAATTCTCTTCTATAATATGAATGGCTGTTTTTTTTTTTTTTTTTATTTAAAGATCTTAACATGAGAGCAAAATAAAGTTCTGATTTGAGCGGATTTATCAAATTCCAGTATGAATCGTTATTTATCAAATTTCAGCTTCCTTGTGATTTATGGGACTTGATCTCTCATCTCCCTCAACATGCTATGCTTGACACCCTCATGATGCCCTCATAATTATTCAGGAGTATTGTTTTCAAATCATTAAGTACAATATGATGCATCTGGTTTTTTTTTTTTTTTTTTCAATGTGTAAAGCATAGAGTGATGTGACACTTTACTTACTAAAACTTTCATGTCGTTATATCAGATGTGTGTATAGAATATGCGTACAAGTCATTTAATCAACCAAATTTAAACCATATCACATAATAGTTTTTAGTAAATATAATAATATACATTTACTAACAAAAATTTCTAGCTATTTGAAGGGAAAAAAAAATCAAAGATATAATTGATGAAATGATAAAAATATTTAAAAATCAACAATGCATATGAGATTGAATGATCGAGTAGATTTTGAAAGATGGAGACAAATATGAAGTGAGAGAGATTATGAAGATGTGACATTAAGAACTATTCTCGAGAAGCTACTAGTGCCAATAACAATGACCAATCAGAAGTAAATAGGAAAACTAGCGGGCAAGGGGCTGTGAAGAGATGAACCACCAAGTAACACTACCAAAAAACGCGACCTATCGCAGCGGTTCCTTGCACCGGTTTTAAAAACCGCTGCGAAAACTTCGTTTTGCATCAGAAAATTAATCACAGTTGCAGCGGTTTTAACCGCTGCAAATTGCACCGGTTAAAACCGCCGGCAAATCCCATTCGTTAATTTAAGATACCCGAAGCCCTAATTCCTCTCTTCACTTTTGCTCGCGCGAACGGGATCGAATCCTGCAGATAGCTGCGACGAAAATCTTCTTCCCTTGCGAATCTCGGCCGACCGTGCCTTCGATCCTCATCACTGTGAGTGTCTTCCCCTTCATCTTCTTCTTCTCTGTTTCTTATCATTGTTTTTCTTCATGTTCTTCTCCCTTTGCTTCATATTCCGAAGATTTCGCATTCTTAGGGTTTCGGTTAAGCACAATCGTAGCTTAGCCGTTGGTTTTTAAAAATGAAATGCATTGCAAATCCTCCTTAAACATTTTGGATGCAATCTTTAAAAAAAAAAACAAATATACGAAACTTTCCCTAGCCGCACAAATACTTAAAATTCACGGATGGGTTGTGAAATCCTTCAGAAACATTGCCTGAGCTAACTCCAATTTTTGTCTCTTCAATCTTTTTATAGAAGTGCTTTTTTGGCTCTTCTTGAGCTAACTCCAATTTTTGTCGGGTTTACAATTTTTCAATTACTTGTATTTTCTATTTTATTGTAAATTTATTATAGTTAAATGAAAGGGCATGGTCCAAATTATTACAAAAAAAAAAAAGCAAATATGATGTTGTGAAGGTAATCTCCTTCAACCTACGGAAGAGTGCATCTTTAATGACATATTGATGAAAATGCAAAGTTTCATGACTCTCCTCTTGTTATTTAATGTAGAAAATTAAGATAATGTGGGCTTTTTTATGGGAATTCGAAGCTACGAATTTCAATATAAACTTCCTTCTAATCTTTTTTTTCTTAATGAAAATAATATAGAGATCACTTTCAAGTAGAAATCTTAAATATCACTGATAACACGTAGTATCTTATGACCTATAAAATCATATGGAATTTCATAGCTACCTTGAATCCTATAATAAAATTTATAGTAGATTATCCATAAAATTTTATATTCTTAGATAAATTTCAATTTTAAGAGTTAGATATGTAAAATTACAATATATATGTAAATTCCTCTAAATTACAATGTTAGAGCTTTTTAACTGAAGACAAAAAATTGGATTGTATTAATTCATATATGATCAAATTGTATTTTTTAGTTCTTAATATTTTTTGTATAAAAGAACAATAGATATTACCAAATTGTGTTATTAAATTTTAAAATATATTAGCATTTTAGAATTTTTTTGGGCTGATTGTGTTGATGTATATCTCTTATGTGTAAAATAGGTTTTTATGAACAATTGTGAGCATTAAAGTCATTTTTATTTAAAATCAGGCAATAATTATTATACCTATCATATTCTAACAGATTTGCTCAAAAAAAAAAAAAAAAAAAAAAAAAAAAAAAAACAGGA
>NW_021319640.1:135379-171598 GCF_001605985.2 Dendrobium catenatum
GCATGCAATCTTCTTGCCCAAGAAGGGCTTACACCTGAAGAAGGAAATATTGAAGCTAATGAGAGAGTTTTTGCTATAGTTATGGGACCAGAACATTCAGGTAGAGTTCGTACCCAGGGATTTGGTGTTACGCCGACTAGATTCTTTCCTCAAAGCAAAAATGAAGAAGGTAGTGGTAGCGGCAGCAGTTTTGGACAGATAGCTAGTCTTAGAGAGGAGTTCATATCATTTCGTGATAATCAGGCGAGAGAATTTGGCTCATTTCGTGATGAGATGAGACAGTTTGTGCAAGAAATTCAAAGGAATCATCCACCCCATGGAGGATCAGAAATGGTATAATTTTTTTTAAGTTAAATGTAAATTGCTTGATTATTATTATCTCATTCATTCTCTTTATATTATTTTCAGGGTGGAAATGACAATTTATCTGATGCCTGACAGTCTGCTGATGAGCACTAGCATTAGATGTGATGCTTTTGGTGATGTGGATATTTTATGTAATTTCAAACTTTTGTTGTTTTGATTTTGAAATGTAAGATTGTTATTTTGTGCTCATTTCCTTGTTATATAAGAAATAGTGTTCCCTACTAATCTTTCTTGAGTTTGACTTGGCATTTTGTGATTTCTAATTGTTTAATTACTTGTACAACAATGTATAAGAAAAGCTCCAAATAGAAATCTTTTAGCTACATAGTAAGGAAAATATTATATTAAAATAGATTTCACTGCATCTAGCTACATTCAAGCATCAAGATAGCTCAAGAGAAATTCAAGAGGTAAGTAGTTATTATAATTAGTATTCTGTTTACCTTTTTTTTGTATTTTGATTAAAATTTGCACTATCAATCTAAAATGCTAACTTGATGTTTTAATTGTAGTTTCTTTATCTATATGATAAAGAAACTACATATAAAACATCAAGTTTTGTAGATCATCGTGCGCGAATATGTATATTTGTATTTAGATATGTAATTGATTTGTGACTTAGATTATGTATATGAATTTCTATTTGGATCGATGAAAGAATCCCTATGTCATGATTTGTGGTCTATTTGTTGTTTGCTGCAGGTGTAGGGTGTGGTTTATTTGTTATTTATTGCAGGTGTAGTACTGTAGGGTGAACGGCAAGGTTTCAGAATTTAAAAAAAAAAATTCTGGACATTAGTGGCGGTTATAACCGCCACTAGATCCCAGATAACCGCCACAAATCGGATATCAGGTCGATTTCGCTAGCTTTTATCGCGGTTAAAACCGCCACAATTCTGTATATTTGCAGCGGTTAAGACCGCTGCAAAAAAATGCTAGAAATAAACGCTACCCCGCCGGTCTTTAAACCGCTGCGGAAGGCCGTTGCAGCGGATGGCAAAAACAGCGGTTATGCAGCGGTTCTCGGACCGCTGCAAAATAAATTGTAGCGGTTATAACCGCCGGGAAAAGTGAAATTTTATGCTGCGAAAACCCTATTTTTTGGTAGTGTAACTAATTTCAGTGGGAGAGAATACCAATTAACAATGACTTAAGGGGTATGAGAAACAGTAAGGATGAGCGAATATTTGTGCCTAATTATCGATATAGATGTTGAGCCAACCATGAAATCCAAGCAAATATTTCATTTTTTTTTTCTAGAGCCAAACATGCAATACTATGACACAACATGATGAAGCAACACAACATAAATGCTTTATTGTGAGCTTGCGCTTCACAGGGATGACGCAATGCTTCACTTAATTTCGAAAGCATGTTTTGAAGTGCGATTTTAATAACATTTAGGAGAAAGGAATATAATAACAAAATATTATTTAAATCCAATTTACAGAGAAAAATTCGAAGTTATCTTTCTTTCTCCTAATTTTTCATTATTTCTTATAAAAAATTTTAAATTAGATGCAAATTCATTTTATCTTTCTCATATGAAGATGAGCTGGCACATGATCATATACATTTTCTCTCTATTTTGGATGCATATTCATTTATTTTTAGTATGGATTAAGATTAAAGATTTTTATTTTAGAAGCCAATTTACATAACATAAAAAATGCACTAAAGAAATTTGTACGGCCAAAGGGTATACCTAGTGTCTGTGGGCTCCGAAAATTTGAGCTTTAGGGCCCCAGTCTCTCCGCGTTATATTCGAAGGTCCAAAGGACATCATCCTTGGATGAAAGGGTAAATTCGTCTGGATGAATAGTTCAAAGCACAAGTCTAAAGTGTTGCAAATTCAGGTCTATGAACTATGTTTTGATGATTGGCAAACACTCTTACTTGTCTTGGACTGTCTTTTATTACTGACTTTTCAGGAATCAAAGATCGGACGGAAAAAATGGAGCCAGGTCAAGAATGGGTAGATTAGGGTTGAGTCAGTCTGTAATTTTATTTTTTTCTCTTCTTGAGTCAATTGTAATCTTTGGTGCGACTGATGCAAAGTAACCCTACACACACACTTGAGAGACTTAGAATTCATGTTTTTACTCATATCGGCCTGGACGGAATTTACATCGTCCTAGACTATATGGCTTAAAACAAAAAATCTAATCAGGGGTTCTTAATTAAGGCAGCCGTCATTAGCAAATCGGCCTGGACGATACTTGTATCGGCCAGAACGATAGGCTCAAAACAGAAAGAAATTGCCGCCATAAACAATTAAGGTATTCTGTACTTTTGATAATCGGCTAGGACGATCTAGGATCGTCCTGGATGATATTCACAATTATGCCTTAATTGATTAGACAATCAAGGAGGTAATTAAGGATGGTTAATACGATCATATCATCCTGAACAATCGCAAGATCGGCCGGGACGATCTATTCTAAAATCCTTAGTCGGAGTCCCAAGCAATATAATAGTCTTTCTAATATAATTTTGATTTTTTGGACACAATGAAGAAGTCTGTTTTGCAAACGGATGTTGTTTGGGCAATGTCGCATATTGAAACTTGTGCCGATTTGCTCTTTTAGCTTGTCCAATAATCGTAACAATATTGTTGTCAACTCTAGGGATCTGTTTTGCGACGGATGACATTTGGGCAACGTTATGAATTCAAACTCATGTTGATTTTGCTATTTTCGCTTATCTAATAATCCTGACGATAGTAATTATTTTTGACATTCTGGGCACAACGAGAAAGTCTGTCGCACATCGTCACATCTTTAGACCTACTGACCTATATACTAGCTCCCAACGCAACAAAAAAAAAAAGAAAGGAAAATTTACATGCATACCACTATATACTTAGTATTTTACATATCTAACACCTCATTTTTAAATAATACACTTATACCACTCAAATCCATACTTTACCTCAATTGTACCACTCCGTCTACTGCGCCGTCTACGGCTTACATTAGGACGTCTACTTCCCGCCGAATTGAGCTCTTCGCGCCAGGCTTGTCCGAACTTCTTCCCAATCCCGGCGAACTGCAGGTTCTACTTCTCACAAACATTTCCCTCCGTTTTTGCCAAAAAGAAGCTTGTCGACAGGCCAATATTTCTCTCCGGCGATCTCATTTTTTATCGCTTTAAGCTTATTTCTCTCCAGCGTTTCATTTGCTCCGGCATTCAATTTTTTTCTCCGAACATTTCTCTTCCGATGAACTAATGTAAGCGACAGGCGAACATTTCTCTTCAATTTTTTTCTCCGAACATTTCTCTTCAATTAGTTTTACTCTGAACATTTCTCCTCCGTTTTTGCCGAAAAGAAGCTTCTCGACAGGCAAATATTTCTATCCGGCGTTCTCATTTTTTATCCGGCGTAAAGAAATGTGAACATTTCTCCGAACATTTCTCTTCTGACGAGGACCGGCGTTCCTCGTTTAGCAGTAGGATTAGTGTGGTTATTTCATTTCTATACCGGTTATTAAGCTTCGCAGTAAGCCGTCCTTTTTTTCAGCAAAAGAAGTTTGTGCTTATTTCACAGTAAAATAAGGCTATTTCACAGTAAAAGTAAAAAAGCTTGTGCCTATTTATGCAAAAGAAGTCCGTGTCTATATTAAGCCGTCCTGTTTTTTTCGACAAAAGAAGCTTGTGCCTATTTTTAATTTTACAGAAATGTGTGCTAATTTGTGCTTATTATGTATTTTGTATTTCACAGTTGCAGTAACAAAAGTTTATCATTGTGGAAGCAGTTATTCATGATGTGTTCCCAGACGACTTACTTCGTGAGTATTAATTGATTGATTTGAAACACATTAAAAAAATGTAAATAACTTTTTCATCATTGATAATGCAGGACACTGTTGGAAATAGTATATACGGAGAGAAGAAAGAGTATATTTCTGTTGTATTTAAGTATGGTGGAATATGAGTTCAAACTAATGACCAACATAGAAAGAGGTACGATGGTGGCAAACAAAGGACTGTAAAAATTGAGAAAGGACAACTCACGATTTTTGCAGTTAGAGCCGAGATTGCCCGAATATGTCCTTGGCTGAAGGGACATCCATATAATATGCATTATTACATATATGGAACATCACCTAAAGAATACAATGATCTAAATTCTGATGTTGAGTCATCTGAGTTCATAAAAGTATCTAATAATAATTTGCGTGCTGAGATAGTTATTACAGTACATGAATCTATGTCCAATCTAAGGGAGTTCATAAATTCTGAGATGGTTGAAAGTTCTTTTGACTATAATGATTGTATTTCAAGTGTTCCAGGTTTATGTTATAAAGATATAGCTGTTGGCACATATTTTTCGGATGTAATATCTTTCAAGCATACTTTGCGATCAGTTGCCATCAAAGAGAACTTTGGTGTTAGGATTAAGGCTAGTGATAAGAAACGTGTTATTGCTACATGTTCTTATCAAAGTTGCCAATGGAGAATTAGAGCTTCCCTATGTGAAGATGCTCAAACTTTTGAAGTTAGAAGAGTTGATGGTGTTCACACATGTCCAGGCATCAACCGTGCTGGGAATAGACTAGCCACATCTGCATGGGTTGCGAAAGAGATTCAAGAGATGGTCAAAAGGAATCCTGACGTTCCTCCAAAAGATATCAATAGCAATTTAGAGAAAGAGTATGGTCTTTCATTACCTTACATGAAGTTGTGGAGGTCTAGGGAGCAAGCTCGTGAAAGTATATTTGGCTCTGTTGATGATAATTATAAATGGGTGCCTTCACTACATGTTGAATTGATTGGTAGAAATCCTGGTTCACATATCACATATATGTTTGACCAACATGACAATTCATTTCAGAGATTTTATGTAAGTTTTAAGGTGTGCACAGATGAATTCATGTATGGTTGCAGGCCGCTAATTAGTTTGGATGCATGCCACCTCAAATCCAAGCACTTAGGCATGCTTTTATCAGCAACCTCACTTGATGGTAATAACGGTTTATTTCCTTTAGCCTTTGCTGTTGTTGAAACTGAATCTAAGCAGACATGGTTTTTGTTCCTTCAAAACTTGGGAGAAAGCATTGGTACACACATAGTACCTCTTGCATTCATTTCAGATATGGAGAAGGGCTTGGGCGAGGCTATTAAAGATGTGTACCCTGCAGCTGAGCATAGAATTTGTATTCGTCATTTATGGAAGAATATTAAAAAAAAAATTCATTGTAAAGATGGGCATAAACTGCAAGGTTTGGTTTGGGGAGCATCTAATGCATACACAACGACAGAGTACAATGACAAGCTCGTTGAATTAAGTGTATCATACCCCACCGTCTATGCGTACCTTATCTCATTACCTTACAAGTGGTCACGAAGTCAGTTTATGTATGGGATATACCACGGTACAAATACCAATAACTTTGCTGAATCATTCAATGCTTGGATAATGGAGGCAAGAAATAAACCTGTTGTTGACTTAATTGACATGATTCGTGGTAAACTCATGGAACAAAGGGCTACACGTAAAATGACAAGTTGGAGTTGGTAATGTGAAATAGTTCCTTATGCTGAAGATTATATAAGAGACATCACTACAAGAAAAGAACATTTAATAGTTCGCCAATCTACTACAAAATTTAATGCTGAAGATTATTCATGCCATTGCTTTCATAGGGATGAAGGAGCATCCACTATGGCATACATACAATCATGAATACTTCTACGTGCACCGGTACTTCTCAACGTCAACCTTTAATTATTTCAATTTCCATTTCACACTAGCTACACTAATTCCAAGATATTTAGATACAGGATGGCATACGATGGAGCCATTGGCATGTTACCTGGGAAGGACCAATGGCAAGTGATTCACGATGCTGTTGAGATTGGAGTGCCAAATACATCAAGGCCTAGAGGAAGACCCAAAAGAAGAAGATTGCCTAATTTTCTGGAAAAGGACAAGAAAGTGCATAAATGCAGTAGGTGTAATCTTTGGGGTCATCATCGCTCTACATGTAAGAACCCATTACATAATAATATGGAGGTGAATGACACAATTATCACACAAGTAAGATAACCAAAGCGTCCAAAGTTGCAAAGTATAAGGGCTGTGGAGGAGTTGGGAGATGAGTACGAGTACTCAAATATTGAAGGTTTTTAAGTAAATGTTCAGTATTATTTTGGATTACTTTTTTGGGGTTTGACTCTTTTTGGGAAAATATGTTATGAGTTAGTTTTTTGTGATTAACATGGTTTGACTTCTTTTGGGAAAAGATGTTTGGGGTCATCAAAATGAAATAGAGGCTTTGCTTTAAATTTCTGTGTAAACCTTTTTGTTTTTGCATTAAAGTTTTATGATCTTCAAAATGAGCTTTGATTCAGTTTCATAAGATTTCTATTCCAGTGAATTCGGTTTATCCAGAAAAAGCTCACAGAATTCGTTTCTATTCCAGTGAATTCGTTTCTATTCGGTGAATTCGGTTTATTCCAGTGAATTCGATTAATTCCAGTGAATTTGTTTATAAGAAAAAGCTTGGGTTTCAAAGTTTTCGGTTCCTGAAAAGCTTCAGTTTATGCAGAATTCGTTGCACAGATTTCGGTTTCAAAAAGATTCGGCTCACAGAATTCGGGTTTCACAGAATTCGGGTTTATGTATAAACAGATTGCATCAGTTTATGTATAAATGCAGTTTATGTATAAACAAATTGCATAAATGCAGTTTATGTATAAACAGATTATGCATAAATGCAGTTTATGTAATAACAGATTGCTTCAGTTTATGTATAAACAGATTGTGCAGTACTAGGTTCACAGATTTCTTTCACAGAATTCGGGTTTCACAGAATTTGATTCAAGAATTTGGTTCCAGAATTAGGATTTCAGTGATTTCGGTGCAGTACTCGGTTCACAGATTTCCCAGATTTGCTGTTTAAGTGAATTACATCAAAAACTTATAAGATAACAACAATAACTATAAGTACAACCTGAAGAAACAAAAGTATAAGAACTATAAGTACATAAGACACATAAATACTTCATTCCAACAAAAAACTTATACTTTTTTCAATCCCACAAAAAACTTTGAAGATACAAAATACTAATACAAAAGGCTAGCTCAAGTCATAGCAACGCCTGAACTATTAACCTTCGACAAATATATAATAAAGTACTAATGCAACACCTACCATCCTCTAAAACCATTCATACATTCAACTTGAATACAACATAATTCTAGCCAAAATAAAGTCGAATGGTAACGTCGATAAGAACAACCGCAACAAAAACTTTAATCATCAGAAGAATCCTGTCAAGCTTCTTAGAAGTCTTTCTGTCGAAGGCATTAAATTCGTAACATGTGACATAGCATGGCTCTTCCTCTTCATCAACCCATTTAAAGTAATGACAATCATCATCACTTCGATTATAAATACACCTATAAAATTGTCTTCCACTATTTGGTCCTTGGGGACAGGTAAACAAAACACATTTGAGATGACAATGGCAATATACTAGGGATTGATGCTGCCTAGCTCTCACAACTGATGAATTTGACGAACTCATTATAACTGCAAAAAAAAAAAAAAAAAAAAACCAAATCAATCCAGTGAAGAGAAAGTCGGCTAGACAAAAAAATAAAAAAAATTTCCATGAACTCCATTGCTCATCAGAGTTCCATGAACCTGAAAGCCGGTGAAGAGAAAGTCGGCTTGACAAAAAAAAAAATTTTCATGAACTCCATTGCACTTCAGTTTATCCATGAACTCATTATAACTGCATAAACGATCACAGCAAAATCGGAACAAAGTAAGAAGAACAAAGTCGGCTTGCAAAAAATAAAAATTTATGCAAGCACATCACAGAAGCTCATGCCGACCAAGCACATCACAGAAGCTCAATGCCGACCTCCATGGCGTGAAGAGAAAGTCGGAACAAACTTTGCAAAGTGATTTTTACCTTGGATTGTGAAGACGTCCGACTCGACGATGCCCTAAAAACGAAAAATTGAAAACGTCGTCGTTACCGTGCGAACAAGCGTCGTGAAGAACCGCGGTAGACGGAGTGGTAGAATAGAGGTGAAATAGGGATTTGAGTGGTATAACTGTAATATTTAAAAATGAGGTGTTAGATATGTAAAATACTAAGTATATAGTGATATGTATGTAAATTTCCCAAAAAAGAAAATGCATCGTACTTATCTGGCGCTCACGTCGTGTGGAATGTCAAAGCCATCTCAAAATCGTGCAGATCTCTCGGCCCGGACGTCTTACGAAATCTCTTAGCACGTCGTTGCTCTTCGTTAAATACCGAAGAAATGAAGCTCGCGCCCTTCCATTCGGCTCTACTTCCTTCCACTCGCGAAATCGTTTGCGATCTTTCCCTCCTTCGAAGACGTTGCTACCTGTCGGGTCGGAAGTAGTGACTGGAGCTCGTTGGATTGCGAAGAAGACCCTACTGACATCTCCTTCCATTCCCTCGCTCGCAGTCGAAGCTCCTTCACCTTCTTCATTGCTATCCGACTCCGTCCCTTTCTATTGAATCGGAGGTTGCGACATTTTGAGTGGAAGAAGTGACGGGAGTTCGCCGCTGTGAAGGTAATCTTCTCCCTCTCGAGCGCTTCTCCAGACTTTCATTGTTGTTCGACTTTGCTCTCTGGACGATGTCCCCTTCTCGTCGAATCGGGAGTAACAACATTTTGATCGGAAATAAAATGGGAGCTCGTGGCTGTGAAGGCAGCCTTCTCCCTTTCACGTGCTTTTTCGGCCAAACCCTGTTGTCAAACAGGCAATAGGGCTGTTTTAATTTATTATTATTATTATTATTAAATTTTTAATAAAAATAATAATAATAATAATAATAATAATTATTATAAAAATAATGTGGGGGGGGGGGGGAACCCGGCGCGAAAAGTGTGACGAGGCGGGTAAGCCCTATACGCGCTCTTATAACGTGGTGGGGACAATCCTCGACCTCGACATCAGCACCGTCGATGATTGGTACAAAAGGTATAATATTCTAAATCCCATTTTCGACGTTTGCGGCGTACCGGAGAACCACCTATACACGCTCTCGTAGTACGGTAGGAGGGAGCCCGGTGCGACGCATACGGCGAGGTGGGTAAGCCCTATACACGCTCTTATAACGTGGTGGGGAGAGTCACTGGTGTTCTTATACGGGTACTGTTGAAGGCCCCATACACGCTCTTATAGCGTGGTGGGATGAAACGATGTACGGCCGCTGTGTCTATGGACACCTACCATACACGCTCGAGTAGCGTGGTGGGAAGGCCCAACTCCCCTATATTTCCCCCAAACGGAGGATATGCTGGGATGCTGCCAAAATTTTCACTAAAGTGCACAAAGCTTGAACAATAAGAAGACCTCACTTGGGCAACAATATAGAGGACCTGTACTTGGATATGAATGCATAGAACTTAAACTAAATATGCAGAAGACTTGTATAAACAATAGGGGACTTGGACTTGAACTGAACTACAAGAAATGGAATACCAAATCCTAAAATGCACAATCAAGATCAAAGTTCAAATGTCAAATAATAATTTAATACATTCAAATAAATACATGTAAGCAAGCAGGGGACTCATGACGAACAAAACCTCGATGTATACAAATAAAGAGTAATACTCAATTCATAGCATCTGAACAATCACAAACAACGACCAATCATCAATACTTGAATACATAAGAACACAATGAATGATGCTGGTTTATACAATGACAGATGTAGTGGACTTGTACAATAGTTCCTACGAGGTCAAAAGAATTGTGCTTGCAAGTAATAACAATTAACTGTAGAATGCACGAGTATCTCCCACCTGCATTAATAAGGGCCAAGATACAAATGCAATAATCCTTTCAATGTATATGAATAGTGATATTCAATCAAGTCTAAATAAGACCAATCCACTGAAAAGAATATAAATGTTTTCTATATGTAATAATGAAGAACTCGAGGAACAAGCAACAATTTGCCTGTAGATTGAGATGGAAACACTGGCAATTGATAGTGGAAGACTCGTCCTCACAAACAAGTACAATTAATGACCACCTGAGATTGGTGAAAGGTGGATATGATGTTAGTACAATAGGTAAAAGGTGGATATGATGTCAGTACAATAGGCTTTTCTACAAGTATGTCCGAGAAATTTTAGTGAATATAATCATTCCTTGTGAGCAAGGACGGATGATACAATACACTTGTGGATAACGATAATGGCTATATTGTAAGTACAATGAACCATTTTGGACACAAGTACATATAACGCCTACAATAGTGGTGATTGAGATGTTGCGAGTACGTCGGGTATGAAGACAATTCATTGTACGGAGAAGGGCACCTCCTTCCATAATGGAAGTGATGTTTGAACAAATTTGAACTAAACTTCCTGATATTCCAAAGCTTCTTCCTTGCCTTTTGTCTGAGAGAAAACATCTCTGATATCTATAGTCCTTAGAAATGTAAACGATCTTTGAAGTTTGGCATTACGACACAATATATCATGCACACTGATAGTGTTACGGTATCGTCTCTACTGACACTGTTCAACCAAGGAATACAAGTATCTGCTGATTTCTTGGACAGAATCCTCCCCTGAGAAGGTCACCTTCTGTAAGAATGGAAGATATATTTTAGCAAATTCAAACTAAACTTTCTAGTGTTACAAAGTTTCCTCGCCTTTTTTCTGAGAGAAAACAACTACGATATCTATGGTCCTTAGAAATATAATTGATCTTCGAAGTTTGGCACAATATAGCATGCACACTGATAGTGCTATGGTATCGCCTTTACCGACGTTGTTCAACCAAGGAGTACAAGTACCTGCTCGGACAGAATCCTCCCATGAGAAGGGCACCTCCTGTTAGAATAGAAGAGATGTTTGAACAAATTCGAAGTAAACTTCCTGGTGTTCCAAAGTTTCTTCCTTAATCCTATACTTGGGGAGAAAACAGTTTGACATTCACGAACACTGAAGATGACAAGTGCGCCCAGATACCTTTATTCATTTTGAAGCAATTATCAACTTCAAGGTATAGGGAAACAGTAAGGACGCAGTCATCCAAGGTTGAAATAATTGATTCTTTATTTAAGCTAATAACGATGATGGAATAATCAAAGTGTCACCTACTAATTCCTATACAAGTTCTGGGATGAGAAAGCCAGATCAAATCATTATGAAATGAATGAACCTCAATCCAACCAAGTTCTTGGCATTGAGTTGGATAAGATTATTGAGGCTTGCAAGCTTCTTGATGAAAGATAGTCATGCACCTAACACACCATCTACGAGTATCTACAAATGTAAAGCAGGAGATTAGTTAGTGCCCTATAATCCATCTATAGAAAGAGACAAGTAGTGCACGACAGTCTACCTGTACAAAGCGACAAATAATTTAATCCACAAGCTGCTACAATACGCCACCGGATCCGTAACATCCATGCAAGCGAACATAAGACGTTTACAAATATTTTGAAATACCCCTATACATGTATCGTAGTTTGTATACACATAGGTACAAAAGGGGTATATCCAATCAATGAAATTCCTGAACACCAGCATGGGCCCTGGCGAACGTGTTATTGGTACACACGTGACGCTCAGGGATGCTGCGCGGGTCAAATGGTGAGTCCAATTTCGAGCCTTATCCTTCTATGCGGATAGATAGGAGTCGATACGGCTCGAACCATTAAATAAATATATAGTCACGAGGTCGACCGGGATGTTTATTTTAATACATTCATATTAGGCCTTCAAGACCTTCAATAAAGAAAATTCACAAACAAAGGCATGAAGCCTATGAAACCCGATCATCTGTCAGTAACTCGATAGAGTCGATAAGGTTTATCTATAAAATGCAAATATTATCAAATAAAAATGACCCTAAACACCCCGATGATGGCCGCATTGAACAAAAATCTCAACCGGAGAGATTCACAAACACTTTCAAATATCTTCCAAATGCTACCTAAATACCCAGAAATTCAAAATCCAAAAGAATACCATAAATTCAAAAATCATCCCAAAATCTAAAATATTTAAAATTTAAAATTAAATCATCAACCACTTAAAGCAAAATCCATCCACCCTCCGCAACAGTTTGTTATGGTGGACAAATTGAAATTTACTTCAGCTCACATGGAGCTAATGCCTAGTCAAAAATATCACTAGGATCAATTCTAAAAAAATCTCTTGCCAGTAAGGACGTGGTACGTGTCCTCTAACCGGCGGTTTTGCAGCCAAATGACACCGCAGGATAAACGGTTATGACCCGGGGCTCTCTGAACCGAGTGCTTTTGCCGCAAAATTGCACCACAAAATACCGGTTATAGCCAGAGCCAATACACTTCTTAGTTGTATCAAATCCTTGAGATATGAATCAATAGGATATAATTGATAGGGCACAAAGCCCTTTGTTAGCTAAGGTGGATTCAAATTAGTCCACTTAGACAAATATTCACCCAAGTTCTACAAGATTTCCTTGGACGAAGCAACCCATGACTGCCGACAAGGATTCTTCTGTCAGGTTGGGTCGACTACCTCCTCTGACTAAGTAGACCAGGGACTACGATGGTCCGGGACGATGGAACCATAAAATTTTGATCGGGGCCATCATCTATTCCCTCACCATTTGCTTTAAGTGCAAGATGGTGAAATTTTAAATTTTAAATATCAAACTTTCCAAATTCTCAAATCCAAACCCATGCTGCTACTATATGCCAGATAACACGTATATTCTACGTATCTGATTGACGACTAACCTTAATCGAAATTTCTCTCTTGCAGTCGAGAGGGGTAATTAACTATAGGGGCTTGCGTCTATAGGAAACCAGAACTTAGATCATAAAGTCCTCGCAAAATGAGGGCAAAATCTCTAGGTTGTATCTTATCTACAAATCCATCTGCCTTCCCAAAATTTACCCCGGAACTTGTTCCGTTAAAACTCCCCCGAAGAAGGAAAAGCATCATAATCGGGCGGAGGCTGGGGTAGAATTTTCGGAGCCCACAAGACCGTCGATTTCGATTGCCTTCACTTAATTCAATTGTGAGGGGTCTCTCTTTAGGTAAATTTGATGCTCTGATCACATCGGCGTAGTCCGTTTGACAATTGGAAGTCTTTTGGGTAATTTTATGCGGTGTTGCGGCCACCAAATGTTGCTTTCATCATCGATCTTTGCCCGAGTCGCATACGAGTGAGGTAAATTCGGTGTCTAAATTACACTGATGCAATCCGTTTTGCAATCGGACAATTTTGAATAATTTCAATAGCGGTCGAGGTTCTTTGACCTTCGTTACATGTGACTTGTCCACTACATGCCGCCTCCGATGCACTCGATTACATTTGACACGTGTGTAGAGGTGAATGGGGTCTAGGTCAATTATTATGATTACTATTGTTATTATTATAATTATTTGATTCAACTTAAGTCCTATCAAACAATAATTATGTCTTTGAAAGTGACATAAGATTTAAGGATTTTGAAATTTATTTTTATTTTTTAAAATTACAAACCAAAATACCTTCCTTTTTAACAGTAAGTGGATGGAAAAATTAATATGATTGGATGAATGCGATACACATCCAACCTCCAAGAGGGCTTGATTCTATTTAACAAAATATGAGAGGAGATAAATAATAATTACCTTTTGAACATTATTCAAATACCGAAGATTGATCTCGAGGGGAAATATAAATTACATATTTGTTTACTTAATTTTCTGAAGTTTCTATAGACACCATTTCTTGTCATTAACCATACGCTGTAATCATGTAGCATCTATATCTCATATGTTACTCCAACCTTAAGCAGCCTAGCCTTAGGAATTGACATAGCCTCATCTCCCTGCCTGAAGTTCCTCCTAATAAAGTGATAGATATTGTTTACTACCACTCGCTTGATGATAGAAGAATTGGGCTTTGCTACCATTTCTGTTTCTCCTAGCAGATATACCACTCCCTTCTCCATTTCCTTCTGAATGTACTGTTTCTCCTCCTCAATGGCTGGAATCAGTGCACCGACCCTTCTGCCTGAAGAGTTAGCTGACCGGTTACTGTTAGCAGGCAGTATTGATCCTGAAGAATTACCAGCCGAGCCTTGTGCTTTTAGTGTTTCATCTGCATGTATTGTGTTTGATCCTGCTCTCCTCTGATTGCTTTCTGTTGCTTCAGTTGCTGGATCTTCCAATGGAGCGTTTTGCAATGGAGAACCACCCTCTTGAATCAAGAATTCATGATAGATGAATTCTTTAAGCTGTCTAATGAGTGTCTTTTCAAAATCTTTAGCGGCCTCTATAGCATCTTTATACCCATAACGGACCACACATTTGAACAATCTGAACTCCCTTGGTTCAAGTTGTCTGAAAAGAAAACGTTCATGTGGTTCAACTTTACTTATTGGAAGACGTTTCACTGAAACAAACACGAAAACTGAGTGGATGGAGGGTATTTTCTCCATAAAGAGACGGAATATTGGTGGTATGCCTTGGACTAGTTCTGAGTACAGAAGTCCAATTCCTGGTATTCTTGTTATGTTCCTATCAAGAGCTAACTCTTGTATATAATTACTTGAAACTTTGTTCTCCAGCTCAAAGTTGTAATGCTTGACATGTACATAATGCCATATGCCCATTATCAGCATGAGGAAAAATGCAAGTGCAAGTGGTAGGAAGCCCCCTTTTATAAACTTCGACAGTACTGCAGAGAGATATATGGCTTCTATGCCACCTATTACTATTAAAAATAATGAAATCCACCAAATGCTTGTTTTCCATATTAGAAGCATTACTAGTGTCACCAACGCAGTGGTTATTAGCATGACTGAAACAACTGCAATTCCTGCAGAATGGAACATTGTAACATTAATCTTGCAAATGCTTTCAACCAAAACGTTATATATTTGTCATGAGTTAGCATGTGTGTGTATTTGCACTACTCAATGTTGCTGCAGTGAATATGAAATTGTTTATATGTTATTACTTTTAGGTCATGACTATTTATCATCGTCATCATCAACCTCTTCCAAGCTCTCTTTATAATTATGCTTTTTGGAATGAAAGCAACCGTAAGAAAAAAATGGTTGCAGAACATACTCTTCTAGACATGATAAATTAGAATGTGTTAATGTATGACTTGTTGATCAGGTTCAGTCATATTCGTCTTGATAATTAGCTCAAATTCAGTCTTAGTGATCCAAGTACAAATAAGATCTTTTTCGATCATGTTCGACTTGGTAGCTTGAATATGTTTATATATAAATCAAAATATGGGTCCATATGCATTTGTTGATGTGTACAAATACATATTTGTATATATATATATATATTATGTCTATTCATATTCACACATTTATATTTGTATCATATATGTCCATATACATAACGGCATGCATATATTATAATTTATATATAAATTTCAAGAAAATTTTATGTTTGCGAACAGTTCTTGTTCAGCTTGTTAAGTTAATGAGCCAAGCATAAGTGAAGAATGATTTTTTTTGTCTAATACATTCAGTTTTCTTTCACGACTGCATTTGAAGTTTTTGTTCATTTCTTGTTGCGTGCTTATATATGTATCATGTTTTTGTGTATCTGCACATATAACATAATTATCTAGTAACGGCAAATGAATATTTTTGTCTTACCATATGCATTTCCAATGTTTGTTGTGCTTCTGAAAATTCCCGTCACTAATACGCTGGCAACCATCAGTGTATAGTTTATCTCTGGAATGTACACTTGTCCCTCATACTCTGTAGAAGTATGAACAACTCTTACTCTTGGAAAGCAAGATAGACCTTGAGATTGTTGAATGATAGAAAATGCCCCAGATATCATAGCCTGGCTTGCAATGATTGCAGCAGCAATGGCAATTATAAAACTTGGCCAGAATAGCGGGCCTGTAAGGTGGAAAGGAAATTTTGCTCAGAAAATTTATTTTTCTGATACTGGTTGGTTTTATAAATTGTATTAATAATGTTTGGAATTCATCATACCAGGAATTGATTTATAGAAAGTATTATCGACTTCTTCTGGAAATTTGGTAAGGTATGAAGCTTGTCCAATATAGGCCAGTGATACTGCTGGAAACACAACAGCACTGAAGCTGATCTGTAATTTGTAAAAAAAATTAGATTGATGATATGAAGTCTTACCCGTCTTGATAACGGAAGAACAAAGTGGCATCATAAAGAAGCAACAAGTTAAACCTATGATACAAACTACTATGAAAAATGCCAAACAATAAATGACTTTTGCCTGAATGTTGGACAAAGTTGAAATGGTTTAATATTGTGCCTTGAAGTTTATAAATTTCGATGTTTATAATTTATAATTGCCATTAGCTTAAACAAATGTTTGTGTCCTGGAGAGGTAGAGGAAGAATGAGTTTCATAATGAATGTTTTTAATAGTAATGTAAGATTATCATTTCACTCTCTTGATTACAGAATCAGTGAAGATGGATACATTAGACATGAAGACTATAGGAGCATAAAGTTAATCCAATTTTAACTAATAATGAAGTTTCATTATAAAGTGAGATGGAAGGCCTGAAGTCATGAAACAAATCAATCATAACGAAAACCTAAATGCTTTTTTTGGTTATGATACATTCTTGCTACCATAGGTGTTAATCTTTCATCAATATATGTTCTTGATACATTCTCGGAAGCATCACAAGTGACTATATCTCCTTTGACCTACTTTTTTGCTTATGGACTATTGTTTTTTTTTATTGTGAGTTGTTCATGTAGACAATGACTTTTTATCATTATCTTTCTAGTAGGTTGAGGTAGAGTATAGTTCGAGCATATTTAGCTCAACCCAAAATTGAAAAAAAACATAATAATAATTCCAATTGACAAGAAATGAAAATCATTTTGCATCAAGTTGGCTTGAAATAATTTGATTGAGTTGGCTCAAAATTGATTTTGAGTCAACAAAAAGTTACTTTTTAATTAAATTTATGTATTAATATGCATCTTATACTAGATATTATGCTCATTTTATACTAGAAAAATTATATATTTTAAATTTTAAACAAATACTTATTTCGAGTCCTATTTTGTGTGCACTCAAACTATATTTGTGCTAGATTGGAAAATCTCAATCAATTTCAAGGCCAAAATGGAGTTCTAGAGTGATTTGTAATCAAGAAATTTGAGTAAATTTTTTAGCTAGTTTAACTAGCTTACCTCTTAGATACAGTTGGCATATTTGAATCAACATTTAAGATTTAGCATTTTAGTAGTAATGGATCTTGTGAATGAATACATGTTTGAATGTTGCTTGATTTATTGCATGCTTATCAAAATCATTGCCAGTCGCACTAGTTAGGCATTACACAAGTTTCTCTTTAAATATTATATTTAATAAATTTTATGTAATTAAATTATTTTTCTGAATTTTTTTTACAACTAACGGAGAAACAGGAGAGCATGTAATCTAGCCAAAACATTGCATGATTATTATTTATTTTTTAATTCTATCTTCCTTTCTTGATTGCATGCCAATTGAAATTATATTCAGTAGAAAAAATTAAATAGAAAAACACTATTCTGTAAAAGATTTGATTGAGCAAATGCCGGACATTAGTACCTGAATTGCTCTAACGCTGAAGTGACTGAGATCAGCAAACATGGCTTCAGTTCCTATTTCAATTTACAAAGTTTAATTCACTGTTCCTAAAGAAAAAACCTTTTTATGCATGCAAACAAGATCAGATTGGCAAAATCACCTGTAATGCACAGCACAATACCCCCTAGAGAAGTCCATGCCTTTTTACCATTTCTTCTAAAATAATCAACAATATACTTTGGGTTGAATGCTCGGAGAACTCCAACATCATATTTAACTAAATTATAGAGCCCAATACCTCCAATTAGAGTAAACCACAGTACTATGATAGGAGCAAATGCGTATCCAACTTTATCTGTGCCGAAACGTTGAACTGAGAACAGAAGCACCAAGATAACTATGGAGATCAGAGCAATTTGCCCTGTAAAAGATACAAGGATTGCAAATTTATCATTGAAATGTAATTTACTAGAATCTAATTTAGAATATTGGCGTTGCTATTGCAGTCTTTTAATTTATGTCTCCCACAGCTACTACGTCATGCATGAAACATACCTTGTAACAAAGATGCGGCTTTCACTTTTATCCCACTCACTGCTGAAAGTACTGCGAAATGAATAAATGAACAAAAATATATTAGATGTTTTCTATCTCTTAATTGAAACCTTTCAAAGCGTGTTGCTGTTAAGTTAGGAGGAAATGAACAAACCTTTAAGTTTCAGTATGCTTTAGTATGTCCAATTAAATTATGTTATTCCTTGACTCATTTTCGTTGGTTCAAACTACATACCTCAATGTATTGTTGAGAAGTTTATTAATATATGTTGTTAGCATTGTTTGACAAATGATGGCAGAGTAGTATCTATTGAGAATGAGATAATAGAGAGAATAGATTTAGTTAGCTTGGACATGTTCAATCAAGGTAAAAAATGCAAAATGGACAAATAAAATTGATGTGGATAAAATAAGAAGGAAAATTGGTATACTAAATGAAATTTCGGTAGAAGTTGGGTAAACTAGAGTTACACTCTATGTAATATTGAATTGGAATGAATGGAGCGAAGGGTTCTCTGCCCACACTTGGAGGGTGTGAAAGGACGAAGGTTCTCTGCCTACACTTGGAGGGTGTGAAAGGACGGACGGTTCTCTTTCAACACTGGGAATTGTGTAAAAGGACGGACGGTTCTCTGCCGCACTGTGGAGTGGTGAAAAGAGTGTGTTGTAAAGGCTTCTCCGCCTTGCTGTGGGTGCAAAAGGAGAGTCACTATTGGTATTAGTGCAATACTCAGAGGGTGCCTCTGGGGAGTGGATGTAGGTCTGGTTATAGACCGAACCACTATAAATCTGGTGTCATTTACTTTACTGTTTTTACGTTTCCGCACTTTATATTTCAGTTTTAAAAACTCTGTGGTTGAAAAATATTTTTCTACAAAATTTAAAAGAAATTTTATTTCGGTTTAATAATTTTCTAAAAGGGGACTTAAATTTTTTTAAACTACCAATTCACCCTCCTCTTGGTAGCCTTGGGACATTCACTTAGGCTTAACAACCTAATTACTAGACTCAACAGCTAATATATGTTTTAAACAAGCGGACCTCTAAATTTTAGGAAAATATCATTTCCCAGAGAATAGCAGGTAAATATCATATTAATATTTTATAATCTACTGATCAGCATCAGCTAGGAAGACACATTTATGCTTCAATGAACAAAAACCAATTTTATTTAAAAAAAAATAAACAGTCGGTCATTCGCCATATGCCTACATGAAGAAATATCAAAGCTGATGAAGATAGTGAAGTAATAAAAAGATCTGAGTGAAGAATTCTATCAAAAAAATCAAGCAAAAAAAAAAAAAAAAAAAGAACACTCTATTACTTCTTTGCAAACTTTTGTTCTACCCCATTCTTCTAGCAAAACAGATTGCTTCTTTTGTGCTCTAACTTTTTTTTTGCTTCTAAAGAGTATGCTTTAGATTATAACAACAACAACAACAACAACAACAAATTTTTATCTCACTATGTGATATCATCTACATAAATCTTTTTTTCCATGGTGTCCCATTAAGAGTCAAATTCTTATTTAAATCAAATAAAAAAAAAGTCATTTTAGTGAATGTTTTAGATTGTTCAGATAAAAATTCTCAATGTTTTATCCTGTCTTGCTAGTAATTAAATTGTAGAACTATAATTACTTAAAAGGACATTTTTCTAACCTTGATGCATTGTTTGTTGAGTTGGGGAGACATTATGTAATATCTGTAAAAACTGTACAATCTTATTCATAGATATGTAGCGGCGACGACAGAATGTAGTCAACAATTAGGCGAATATGTATATTAGTTTTTGTATGTTCTATGTATTTATCTTCCTTCTATTTATTTGCTTTTGGTGATTTTAATTAGGTTTAAGGTTTTGCAGGTTTGATTTCCTTGGCAAAAACTTGTACGCGGATGATCAATCAGCATTTAAGCAAATATTTTACTCACCACTTTTGCAAGCTATAACTTACCAGAGATAGCTGGAGTTAAGACACCATCACCAATTATCATTGAAGTTGCGAGGATTGTGAAAAGAAAAAGGACAACTTGCAGCATTTTGCTGCTCTCGAGCTTATGCTTGATCCATTGAGCTCTTTTTAATTTCCTGGATGGTGTCTCTAATTTATAGTTTGAAAGCATTGCATCTTCAGCCTGCTGATTTGGTATCAAGCTGATCTTTACATGACGAGATATCAGAGAATATAGTGCAAATGTCCCTCCTGCAGGAAATAACAGGTACCTCATTTGCTTGTTTTAGTTCAGAAAACTATAGAATATTATCCGGAATAAACATATGAGGACACAAATTAATTTCATTCAACTTATGCATTAACTAAACTGCTATTTCTATTTTATGTCAGGAAAATAGTTATTCTTTCTCATTTCTTTCTTAAAACATGTCAGGAAAATTTACTTAAAAAATATAGAGAATTAAGGAATACACTTACCATCACCATCATCATTTGCCCACAGCACTATGAACACGTATTTGATCAAGGGTATGAATATTAAGGTGTAAAGAATAAGGGATAAGACACCCAATATGTCATCTTTTTTCTTAATACCATCTGTGAAGGTGCTTGAATATACATATAGAGGTGAAGTCCCTATGTCTCCATACACCACACCTACGCTCTGGAATGCCAAAGCAAGTGTTTTTGTCCAGCCATCCTGTTTAAAAACCAGCTATTTGATGGTTAGAAGTGTTCATTAAAGCTAAATTTACTAATTTAAAATTTTAATATATGTAATATATTGGCCTGGAATTCTTTATTTTTTCCTTGCTTCAATGTGACACAGTTTAATATCAAATACCTGAAAATAAAGTTTAGTTAGGTTCATATATAGAGGAGAAAACTCTTAGCCTCATTTTCTCATTCAAACTATTTACTATTAAGCTTAAATTTTAATGGCCAAAATTTTTTAGAGGTTTAATTCATGAAATTTCAATTTGAATCAACTTGGCTGTGTTGTTAACTTTAACGTTTGTTTGAATGAAAAAAATGAAGGGAAGCTTTTCATGAGGATATTTTGGACTTTTTAGGATCAATCTGGCTTCTTAGTATTAACTTAAATCAATGAGATTGATCATTAAAGTCTGAAAATGCTCGCATGGAAAGCTTCGATCCCTAATTTTACTCCAAAGAAACAACGAAATTGACAGCAGGACTAAATTAGTTCAAATTCGATGTGTTAGTAAACTTAATTGAATACCTGGAAAAATTATTTAGGATTAAAATGACCACCTAAAAAATCATTTACTCTTTTTTTTGTCCATTCTGAAAAGAAAATTTACTGAACTTTGTTTATTTTAACAACCAAAGGCTTCTATCAATTTCCTTTTTCTCATATGATTATCAGCATTAAGTGATTTCCATAAACTAAATGAGTGAAATATGAGCAAAAAAAAAAAGGTTATGGAACACTGTAGCCATAAAGCTCTAAAGATGACTGTAATTGAAGTCCAAAATCACTCAAACACGCAAATGAATTTACAAATCTTCTTTTAGGGTGTTGTCTGGTAAATTTTTAAACTTTTTTCAATCCAAACCAAATCAAGCAAGCTTTCAACAACATGGAAAAAGCTCCACTTGAATATAATCTAACCGTACTAATTAAATGAACCGTTTAAGAACTACAAACCTTACAGAGATAAAGTTACTGAAGGCTTATATTTATAAGATATGATCACCTTATTGCCAATTAATACAGTATGGTGGTTTTATCCTATTATAAGGGAATCAAATTGCTGATTACGATAGCAAAACTAAAAAAAAAAAAAAAAACAGGAAGATCAGTCGTATTATCTGAATTCCAGAGAATGAGTTTTTGATATCATGAAATATGATTATATGTTTTGCAGGTAAAAAAAATGATATTTTTCAAACCTTCATGGCATGATCATTAATATTTGGGATTCTTCCAGCCTCCAAATGAAACGAATCGAATTGACGAAGCTTTCCCCATGATAATTTCTTTCCTTTCAGATCAGGTTCAGCTTCTTCAACTTTGTTAGCTTCTGTATGCACTGTACCAGCCATTAACGTAAGTCTTTCCAGCTTTTTAGACTCTTCTTTGGTGCTCTGCATTTATAGGCAACAAAACTGGGAAATTCTATTTATTTATTTTTTCCTTTCAAGTGGTTGTTGGAACAATAAACATTTTTAACAAGAGTCTACAGATTTTAAGAGGTTGTCTGATTCCTATAAAATATAGTAATATAAATTCTTATGGGAAAGAATGATTTGATTTAATAGGATTCATTTAGGTGCTGTTTGGTTGGAGTACAAAGTGAAAAATGTAAGGGTTTTAAAAAATTTTTGATATTTGGTCGAAATACAAAGTGGTCTAAATACAAAGAGGAGCATAAGTAAAGTCAATGTAGTGTAAGTCATTTTAGTACATTTTTGAAGTAAACCAAAGTAGCATAGTTTTGAGCGAGAGTCATTTAGCCAACCAAGTAGTCCCTTAGTTAAAATTTATATTAGAACGTACTTAAAAATATCGGATTTATGAGGGATTTACATACATAACATTTTATATTATGATATTTACATATCTGACATCTAAAATTTTAATATTTCATGCATATCACTCATAAAAAACTTTAATATCAAATATATCGCTCTTATATTTCATTACTACCATCCATATCATCGTATAAACTATAATATTTCATTCTTTGCACTAATATTTGTTCTATGAGTGATAGACAAGAAATATTAAAGTATATATTTGTGCAAATTTAATGACTTTCAAGCCCATCTTGAAATTAATATTATATCACGATGGGCTTCTATCTTTCTGATATATATTTTTGGTTTTGATTATTTTTATTATAAATATTTGAGATAGGTACGGTGCAATTTACAATATATTAATTTTAATGGAGTTATAATGATAGAATTGTAGAACTTTGTTTATCATTAAGAACTTCAGTAATATTTTGTTAGGTTGGTTTGGATGACTTTATATTTGTTGTTTTTTTTATTTTTCAATATAAATAAAAATGTATTTAATATTTTAAATAAATATATTATCTTATTGAATATTACATAAGTTCGTGATGACAGGTAGTGGTGGCAGGTGATGTGTACGGTAATTTTTATTTATTAGAAATATGAGAACTAAAAATATTTAAAAATTATTTTGAGTTTTAAAAGTATAGCATGGTTTTAAAAAAAATAAATAAATATATATAAATATATTTTTATAAAATTAAAATAAGAAAGGATCCCAAACATTCTCTTAAAGACTAAGTTTTTTTTTTTTTTTGAGAAGATGCCAAAGCAATTTATTGAAAACACATTACAAACAACTAATTTCCTCCTTTAACAACGAAAAAAAGGGAGGAGGAATATTCTTACAAATGAGAGAATCCAAAAAAAAATTACCAGAAATAGCTATCTTAGCACAAAATCAGCAACTTTAATACCTTCTCTATGCACATGCTAAAAAATAACCTGGTTGAAATCTTTAAGATTGAGGAAATTCTTCGGATTCAAGCTCCCCACCTTAATTTCCACCTTATTCACTGAATTCTGAAAAAAATTTGATAACATTCAAGTTATCACCCTCAATTAAAATGCCATTCCAATCATACATCCAATTATTTATAAACTTGCCCAGATACGAAACCGCAAGAATATCCAAATGAGAGCAATCCCAATGGGCCAAGCTGATCCCGAAAGCACTTATAAACCTCCCTTTGCTGTCACGTAGAAAACCACCTACTCCTGCCATATTTGAATTAGCTAAAGATTCATCCAAGTTTACTTTGAGCCATCTCGGAGGAGGGGGATACCAAGATTTCTAAGACAGCTTTAGAAACTGATTAGTATCCCATCTTTCCTTGATGTGATCAAAACACAAAGATGCTGAAGCAAAGCTAACTGCAGACACAACAATATAAGAATCACAATCATCCAATCCACCATGACTAGCCTTATTCCTGCTCTGCCAACATAAAAAAAAATAGCAAAGCAATACAAATTGCCTAAGAAAGTATTCTGGCGAGAACACTGTTTTAAAAACAACAAACAATTCTCAAAAGAACTAATCTCAGGGAAGAAATAACCCCACTTAGCCAGTATAGAAAAAACCTGAATCAATTTCTCACATTTAATAGCCACATGATAACCGTCTTCAACAGCTGGACATCCTCTTCGGCGATTCTCAGAATTCGTTAATCTTCTGTAGAATAAAAAGGACTTGGTAGGAATGGCACCAATTTTCAATCTCCACCAGAAAAAATCAACTCTAGGCCTTAGTTTTAACTTTTTCAACCAGATAAAAAAGTCATCATCTACTGCATCCACATATAATTTTTCCGTAGCTAGAGCAGCTATGATTTTTCACTCCAAAATTCCTAAACACTTTAAATAATTCAAAGTAAAAATATTTATGAGTTTCAAATTTATTTAAATAGAAATCAATTTGAAAGCACCAAAATTCTAAAAAATTTAAAATCATGCAATTAAAAATGAAGATTCATAAAGCCATTTTAAAATAGGATTGGAATATGCTATTATGTACTTGTACTACATTAAAAATCAGGTTAGAATATTGTAATGATATTGATTATTGATGATGTTAATAAATATGAGAACATGAAAATGATCAGAGCCTTATAATTATTTTTGTCATACTTATTATTATTTTTAAATGATTAGGTTTTGCAAAGTCAATGAGGCAAATGGAGAAGAAATAAATATTATTTCCCGTGCTAGGGCATTTGTACGGCATGACCCACGCTCGCATGTGTGTGAGCTAGGATTAATTTGAAGCGCTAAGATGTATGGAATATTTTTGAAGTGTGACATTAAAGAAATCAAAGAAAAATATTAAAAAAAAATCAATAAGAGAATTATGGTGAAACAAGCCTTTATTCTATTACGTATGATTAGTAGAGTATGTATTTCATGTCTTAGTTGTGGACAAAAATTCAACATGCACAAATAAGAGTTGTAAGATCATGAATTTTTTACACGAAAAATCCGAGGAGGAAAGCCATGTGCCCCAACTCAATTGTAATAATCTACTATAGAATAAGAGATATAAGAATCATCCTATCTTCACAATTGAGGAAGATGGAAATCTGTAGAATTGAGAACAATTGTCGAAATTTCTTTATAGTATAGAAATCTAATACCTACATGCGGATGATTAAAACACAACAACAAGGTTAAATGTAAACAATTGTCTGGTAATTGTGGTAGCGTTTGCTGATGATGGTTATCAGTGGTCGAGGTTTTTGTCGATCATGTGGATTTTGTAATTTAAATATTACTTCGAGATTCAAGTTGATCATGTGAATTTTCTTGATTCATATTAATTATTATAATATTCTTAGTGATCTTTCAATTAAATATGGTTGTCATTAGAAATCATAAAAATTATAACTTTATTTAATAGAATTATGATGCTAATACCAGCATACTTATAATGCTGAGGGAATAAAATAAAGGAGAATTCTCACAATAATAAGAATATTATAATAACTAATACTATAGATTTTTATAATAAGAATGAGACATATATTATAATATTAATATGATAACATTTTTAAATATAAAAACTCTAATAATCCTCATAAAGTCAAGATGCAGCTTTAAGAAGTATCAAGAGTTTCCTTAAAAAAATGAAAAGTAGTGGTAGATGTGATTGGATAAGAAATTCTGCAATTTGAAGAGAAAAAAAGAAATAAACGACAACCACATAGTGAAAGCTGCAATGATTCACAATTTGAATATTTGATTATTGCAGTTGCGATAGTGTAAGCTACAATGATTCAGTTTGAAAATTTGGTTCTTGCCTTTGCTATAGTGTAAGCTGCAATGATTCACAATTTTAGGATTATAATTGGGGTGGTTTTCTTAATGCTTTATGAAGTAATTTTTTAATATAATTTTTTTTTTTGCTTCATAAGATCAAAGCTTAAAAATATGATTTTTATTTTAATGGACAATCCTTCCATTACGAAATTGATAAAATTATCTTTTTATCTTGAGTACTTGTTAGGTTTGTTAAAATCAGATTACTAGTCGTGTTCGAATCGAATCCGACATTGACCCGCTATCATTTGACACGACCCGAACCAAACCTTACATATGGTTTATCCGAACCCGACCCGGAATTCGAATCAGGTCGAAAATCAGGATCTGAACCCGATCCGTTCTTAGAACGGGTTGACCTTAACTCAAAAAATTCAAGTCGGATTTAAGTTGGGTTTTTGGGTCATGTCAATTTTTGACATCCCAAATACTTGTTATGTGATAGATGGACTAATTAATGCCCTAAATTGAAAAAAATCAAATTAAATTTTTACTTAAAGCTTAACATACACTTTTTTTATTTATTAATATCATTATTTGCTTATTTTTTATTTTATTTATTTTATTTAAACAAAGATGTATGAGAAGGGTAGAGAGTTGACATTTTGACAAAGCCTTCAATTATTCATGATAAAATATTAAGTAGATTAAATGCTAACGTAAATGATGCAATGGTTCATTCAGTCTTAGCTTCTAATGAGAATATGAATAGTGGAAATCAGGTTTTCCATTATTTATTGAATATAAAAGCATCCGACGACTCTTTGAAACGGCATTTTTATAGTTAAACAAAGTTCAATAATTACAAATAAAATATTTATCATACCAAACTTCTACAAGTGAGACAATAGTTTAAGCCAAGATTAATATATATATATATCTCTTGCATCTGAGCTTCGTCCTCTTGAAAAGGGACCCCTAAGCCTAAGGGGAAAAGAGAGAGATCGGATATCATTCTTACCTCCTCAACCACAGTCAAAGTTCCGCCGGACCACTACTTGACACCTGGAGTTCCTCAGGACCACCACATGATGCCTTGAGCTCTGCCGAACCACCATCTGATGCCCTGATCTCCATCGGACCACCACCTAACTCTCGGAGTTCCGCAGGACCGCCACCTAACGTCTTGAGCTCCACATAACCACCACCTGATGCCTGGAGTCTGCAGGACCTCCACCTGACACCTTGAGCTCCAAAGGACCACCAACTGAGGTCCAGAGTTTTGCCGGACCATCACCTGATGCCAGGAATTCTTCCAGACCACCACCTGATATCCGGTGTTCTGTTAGACCACCACCTGATACTCGGTGTTCTATCGGACCACCACCAGATACCCAAAGTTCTGTTAGACCACTACCCAATGCCGGAGTTCTATCGGATCACTTCTCGACACCAGAATTCCGTCGAATTACCGCCCTATGCCGAAGTTCTGCCAAACATCATCAGATTACCAAACAACGCCTAAATTTATGAGTAACTTTGGTCTTTCGATGGACCACCAAGTGATGCTATATTTCATCCCCATTTTCACTAGATTTCAACCATACGGTTGGCATTTGTAATCTGATCACCCTCAAGGATGAGTCAGCTCACTATAATGTACTCGAATTCTAGTATAATTCTTTTTAACTTGGCCAAGCCTTATGAATTTTCCCCTTTTCAGAGTTTTCTATGTAAAACATCTTGTGTTCTTTATATGTGAGCTGAATATCCATACAATGCTAAGACATAGGATTTTAACTCTATCGTCATATATATTTTAGCCAGTAACAGTTTGGTGTCATCTGATGCCTTGATCTCCATCGGACCACCACCTAACTCTCGAAGTTCCGTAGGAACACCACCTGACGCCCTGAGCTCCACATAACCACCATATGATTCCTGGAGTTCTGTAGGACCTCCACCTGACACCTTGAGCTCCAAAGGACAACCACCTGATGCCTAGAGTTTTGCCAGACCACCACCTGATGCTAATAATTCTTCTAAACCACCACCTGATACCCGGTGTTCTGTCAGACGACCACCTGATAACCAAAGTTCTATTAGACCACTACCCAATGCCAGAGTTCTATCAGATCACTTCTCGACACCAGAATTCTGTCGAACTACTGCCCTATGCCGAAGTTCTGCCAAACACCATCGGATTACCAAATAATGCCTGAATTTACAAGTAACTCCGGTCTTTCGATGGACCACCAAGTGACACTTGATTTCATCCCCATTTGTCACTAGATTTCAACCATAGGTTGGCATTTGTAATCTGATCACCCTCAAGGATGAGTCAGCTCATTATAATCTACTCGAATTCTAGTATAATCCTTTTTAACTTGGCCAAGCCCTATGAATTTTCTCCTTTTCAGAGTTTTCTATGTAAAACATCTTGTATTCTTTATATGTGAGTTGAATATACATACAATGCTAAGACGTAGGATTATAACTCTATCATCATGTATATTTTAGCTCATAACAGTTTGGTGTCATATGTGGAAAAACTTTATCCTACAATCATAAGCCCTACTTTAATGGCTAAAAATCATAGCCATCACAACATGGGAGCCTCCCGCTCCAACTCACACTAATCTAAGAATCTTTTTATGAATTGGGATGTCAAACATCTGCCGCTTTTCACCATGGTGGGTGAAACCCTATTAGGGAAGGGATATCAAGACCCTCCATGGAAAATCGTATAAAAAAGATAGAGGAATATTAGAATGAGATCCTTCAACTCCTATAAGAGACTCGGGGATGACGCTAGCACCAAAAGAAGAGATTCTTCTCCCTTGAGATCTATCAGGGCTCAAAGATGTTCAACTAGAACATCTTCAGGTCGAGATTGCCCTTCCACCACCAAGGATGCGCCCTCCGACACATCAGACAACAAGCTTGCTGACACAACAAGCTTTACCCATCCTTCACGTGTAGGCTGCCAATCTCGTATTCCTCTAGACATCCCTAAGGACTTAGGCCGACAGCACATGTTGAGTCTAGTAATTAGGTTGTTAAGCCTAAGTGAGTGTCCCAAGGCTACCAAGAGGGGGGTGAATTGGTAGTTTAAAAAAAATTAAAATTTAAGATCCCCTCTTTAAAAATTATTGAAAATGAAAGATTTGAAGATTTTTGTAAGGAGAAAGGAATTGATCACAACGTTTCTGCACCTAGAACCTCTCAGCAGAATGGGATAGTCAAAAGAAAGAATAGAACATTAATAGAAGTCGCTCGAGCCATATTGGCAAAATACCCACTTCATAAATATTTTTGGGATGAGTCGGTTAACACTGCATGTTATATTCTAAATAGGGTGAATGTGAGATCTAATTAAATAAAATATCCTATGAGTTGCTAAAAGGAAGAACACCTAGTTTATCACATTTGTATGTTTTTGGTTGCAAGGTGCTTATTCATAACAATGGAAAATCTGCCTTAAAAAAATTTGATTCAAAATCAGATGAAGGAATTTTTGTTGGATACTCATGTGTTAGAAAATCCTATAGAGTATTTAAAAGAAGAACTTTGGTAATTGAGGAGACCACACATGTTGTATTTGATGAATCTGGAAATTTGAAAGAGCCAAATGTTGTAGAAGATAAGATTTAGGATAACTCCCAAACGATTGATAAAATAAATTTGGAAGAAAATTTGGAGATAGAAAACCCTTTGCCTAGAGAGTTGAGATTTTCTAAAAATCACCCAAAGGAATTAATAATTGGTGAACCTAGTGAGGGTGTAAGGACTAGGCATGGATTAAACAAAGAAGTCAATCATTTAGCCTTCATTTCAATAAAAGAACCCACAAAAATCAATCAAGCACTTTCGGATGAGTTTTGGATTCTGGCTATGCAAGAAGAGTTAAATCAATTTGTAAAAAATAAAGTTTGGAAATTAACTACAAGGCCAAAGGATCAAAGTGTAGTTGGAACTAAGTGGGTATTCAAAAATAAAAGGAATGACTCAGGAGTAGTCATTAGAAATATGACTAGATTAGTTGTTAAGGGGTATAATCAAATTGAAGGGATTGATTTTCAGGAGACTTTTTTCCCTGTAGCTAGACTTGAAGCAATTAGGATCTTGCTAGCCTTTGCTTATTTTAGAGGATTTAAACTGTACCAAATGGATGTAAAAAGTATCTTTTTAAATGGGATAATTCAAGAGGATATTGTTGTAGAACAACCTCCAGGTTTTAAAATTCTAAATATCAAAATCATGTTTTTAAATTGAAAAAGATATTATATGGATTAAAACATGCACCTAGGGCATAATTTGAGAGATTGAGCACCTTCCTACTTAAAAGATCATTTGAAAAAGGAAGTGTTGATACAACTCTCTTTTTGAAGAAAATTGGAAAGGATATACTCATTGTATAAATTTATATTGATGATATCATCTTTGGATCTTCAAATAAAAATCTTTGTGATGATTTTTCTAAAATAATGAATAGTGAATTTGAGATGAGTCTAATAGGAGATTTAAGTTACTTTCTAGGCTTTAGCATTAAGCAAATTTAGGAGGGTACATTTCTTAGTCAGTCAAAGTATGTTAAGGACATTCTCAAAAGTATGAAATGGACAATGCTAAACCTATTAGTACACCTATGAGTTCCTCAGTTCAGTTGGATAAGGACCCTAAGGGAAAATCTGTTGATCAAAAGAAATTTAGAAGGATAATTGAATTTTTACTTTACTTAACAACTAGCCGGCCCGATATCATAATTAGTGTTTGTTTATGTGCCAGATTTCAATCAGATCCAAAAGAATCACATTTGACAGCAGTAAAAAGGATTTTGAGATATCTATTAGGAACTTAGAACTTAGGAATTTGGTATCCTAAGTTTAGCTCTTTATTTGAAATAATTGATTATTCAGATTCTGATTTTGCAGGTTGTAGGGTGGATAGAAAAAGTACTTTTGGAACATGTCAGTTCATTAGAAATTTTTTAGTCTCTTGGTCTAGTAGAAAACAAAATTTAGTAGCCATATCTACAGCAGAAGCTGAATACATTGCATTAGAAAGTTGTGTGGCATAAATACTTTGGTTGAAACAAAAGTTGCTTGATTTAGGATTAATTATAGGCACTATTCCAATTTATTGTGATAACATTAGTGCTATTTGTATTTCTAAAAATCCTATTCAACATTCAAGAACCAACATATAAATATCATGCATCATTTCATAAGGGATCATGTATCCAAAGGAGAAATTGAACTCACTCATGTTTCTACTGAAAATCAACTTGCAGACATTTTTACAAAACCTTTAGCCTTTGATACTTTCAGTGTATTAAGAACAATACTTGGTGTGATCGATTTGAATTCTTAATTAAAATATTTCTGCAACATTGATGTGTGTTTTTAGTTAGTATTTTTGTGTGTATCTTTATGTTTATTATCTTTTCTGTATTTAGAGTTTGTGTTTTCATTTTTTTATTGTGTTTTTGTTGTGTTTGTGTTTTAGTTTTGATTGAGTGCATGTTTTGAAAAGACTAAGTGACATTCGTTTAGGACGAAAATATTTTTGTACGGGACGAACTGTGTATTGTGTCAACTGTCGGATTTGAACCGTTTGAGTGCAGTTTTTTTATTGTTTTTTTCACTTCATCTGTACAATCGTCATGATCGTCCGAACAAAATTTTGAAACGACGGGACGATTGAATGTCAGTTGAACAAATAAGGTCGTTTTTAATATGATATTCGTACGTACGAACCTTTGGTTTGTCCGGACGAACGCTTGGTGAATTTATGTGGGGGACGGTTTCAACTACCATTAAAATGATCATAAATTTCTGATCATCTAGGATGAACACATGTTCGTCTGTACTATCGTTTGGTCAAAAATCTGTACGAAAGGATGCTTCATAAGTTATGTGATTACGAAAAATCATTTCATTTTGGACTCATTCGTTCGTCCATATGAAGTTTTTTTGTACAGGATGAACTGAATTTCGTACGGGACGAAAATATTTTCGTCTATATGAACAGTTGTATTTCATTAAATTTACCGGCTTTGAACTTAACAGTCACACTCACACATCCCTTTCAGAACCTTTTCATCCTTTAGATCTTATCCATGGCAAGTTCAAGCAAGCGACAAAAGGTTCTCACCAAGGGTCCACACAGAAATTCTTCTGATAATTTTCTATCCAAAGTCAATGAAGAATCTTTTCCTAGATTTTCCTCCACTAAGATCACCCCTTCTAGAATTCTTATCCAGGAACAATTAACCTTTCAGGTAATGAACTTATTTGCTTCAACTCAATTTGGTCTCATTCTCACACTAGTCCACCTTTACAACAAAGAGACCTTTTATTATTTCCTAGAAAACATGTCTTTCAACTCCGACCATTATGTAATCAAGTCCTATGTTTTTAAGAAGAAAGTTGAAATTACCAAGGCTGACCTAGGAATCTTTTTGAACTTAAGGACTGAGGGAATTAGAGCCCATACCATGACCACTACTGCTGATTTTGATTAGAGTGAAATTAATGAAGTGATTAGAAAAATTATATTTAAGGAGCATATGCCTAAAGTATCCTCTCTTGTTCGAAATGCTTGTATCATCCAGCATGTTCTTCGAACTTTCATAATTCCTAAAGCTGGTGATAGAGTCAACATTACGCCTCTTCTTTTAATAGTAACCTACTTGATTATGAGCAAACAACTTATAGATGAAGCCCAACTAATCCTTGACTATCTTTATGGAATTTTTGAAATTGGTCATGTCGAACATAAAAGAAAGAATAACATAGCTTTAGGATATCTTGTTTCCTACATTTTGGAAGTGAAGTATGAATTGGTTCATCCAGTTGAAGATTTTGAAGAACCTCTCTACTAGAATAAAGGATCTTGTAGGGCAATCTTCAATAAAGATAAACCAAGTAAAGCACAGGTTATTAGTGACTCAGAGGAGGAACATGAACCTGCATCTGCACCTACTAGTGAACCAAATTATCAGGATTTGGTTCAGAGATTTGATCGCTTAGAGTCTCATTTTGATCAAAGATTTGATCAAATTGAAACTCATTTGCAGCAGCAGGATATTCAATACAATCAAGACATGGGGTACATGATAGAGCAGATGAATGATATTAATTCCAACGTGCTTATGATGAGTAATTATTTTAACTTCTTCAGAACTGTACCTCCTCCTCCTCCAGATCAGGGTCCATCAGAGTAATTTGTATACTTGATTATGTTTTTCTTTAGATGATGTGGTTGGGTTTTAGTAGTTTGTGATGTATTTTATTTTAGTTATGTGTTTATTTCATTAGATGTTTATGTATTTGAGTTTTATGTGACATTGATATCATTTATAGATTGTAATATCCATTATAATGATATCAATATAAGTTATCTTATTTTAGTTTTAATCTTGTTTTAAAATGTGTGTTAGCCTATATGAAAATCTCTAAAGTTTTTTATCCTACAAGTGCTATATCTTGAAGTACAACTTAAAATTAAATTCATTAGAAAATCTAATTTTTTTTAAATTTAAGTTTTGCTTATAACTTGATATAATTAAAATTGTCAATTTCATGTCTCGTATTAGACTATATTAATGTTTAATATTATTGTTGCAATTGTGATATTTTCTTATTTTGTATTTCACTTATCAATAAATATTGATGCACTTAGAAAATTTGAATTTTTTTATTATTGATTGTTGAAAGATCAAGATTACTCTTAAAAAATGTACAAATGTACAAAAATAAAAAAGAATGCGCAATGGTTCACAATTTGAAAAAAAGAGGCACAAAATAAGCCCACAAGTTAAAAGATGCACAAAAATGTGTCAAAAATATTAAAAAAAAGATGCGCAAAGCGCTACATGTAGTAGTCATTTCTTTCCACAATCTTTTAATCTCTTAATTCAATTTGATCTTCTTTACATTTATATTTCGTATTGACATTTAAAATATACAAATTTTATATTCATCCTTTTTGCAATGATTTTTTTTTATCTTAGTGTCTAAATTGAATCATGTTTTTGATATATTTTTTATTATCAATGTTATATCTCTTCTTAAATTCTATGAATCAAATTTATTTACCGAATGAATTGATTTTATTTGTAATATTTATTTCAATCACTTTAAGGATCATTTATCAAAGGATTATCATATGACTGCTTACATTTATGTTCTTTTTCTTCTTCTCTTTTTACTGTTGACAAAAAGGGGGAGAAAATATTATTTGTATCGTATCTATGTGTTTGTTTGTATCGTATATATGAGTTTGTTTGTATTTGTGTGCTTGTTTGTATCGTATCTGTGTGTTTATTTTGTTTTGTATCAAAAAGAAAAAGATAAAAGTTAAAATTATTGTGAAATGACTCCTTATTTTCATATGTTCATCAATTCAGGACCGGGGGAGTTTAGGAGATTCTTAAAATTTGAAATTTATACAGACAATAATGATTTTATCATCATAAAAAAGGGGGAGATTGTTAAGAGAGTTGTTAATTGCATGTTTTACATTCTTGCAACTTGTATTATTTTAATGATTCCAAATATTATTGTTTTAAGTTTTGTATTCTCCTAACACTTTTTGGAAGAATTATTTTCACTCGTGTGTGGACTAACATTTCAGGATAATCGAACTCCAGACTAATGAAGACTTCAAATTAAACTTCAGCATGAGATAATTTGAAGCTTGTATTTTTCATTATATTGAGTTTGAGAGGGAGTGATTGTAATTAAGTAATTTAGTACACACACACTTGGAGAGACTTTAAAATTCATACTGATCGTACGGGACGAACCATGTTCATACAAGACGATAAAGTCATTTATCCCCTCAGAAGAGCAATGGAACGAACAGGAAGTAAGAAATTTTTCTTAGTCCTGATCGTCTAGACAAATTTTTCTATTCGTCCCAGGATGAAATGCTCTCTGGAAAATTTTCGTTCAGACAAAATTCTATTCGTCCAAGGACGAATTGCTCTCTAGAAAAATTTCGTCCATATGAACTTCAATTTGTCCCAGGATGAAATGCTCTCTAGAAAATTTTCGTTCTGACGAAATCCAATATTCGGCCCAGGACGAAATGCTCTCTGTAAAAATTTCGTCCAGACGAATTTCAATTCATCCCAGGATAAAATACTCTCTAGAAAAATTTTTGTTCAGACGAGTTCCTATTTGGCCCATGACAAAATGCTCTTTATAAAAATTTCGTCCAGATGAACTCTTGTTCGTCCCAGGATAAAAATATTTTATTATTTCCAATTTTTATAACTTTATGCAGTTTGTCAAACAGACCTATGGTATAACTGTTCGTACCTGAAGAACATAGTTCGTACGGGATGATAATCGTGTACGAAGTCAGTTCGTACCAATATACATTAGGTTCGTATGGAACTGATTTAAGTAAGTTTGTCCAGGACGATCCACGATCGTATGGGACGATCCACTTTGTAAAAACTTAAAAATCAGCAATTTTTGGACGTTTCTTTGTTTCTTTCCTATATAATGTCTAATTAGAATTGCCTCATAATCTTTTTGCCTATTGATCTTCTTGCCTATTGAAAGGAGAGTCAAGAAGAGAGCATGAGAGAGTGTTTAAAGGAGGATTATTACTACTGGAGCGTGAAGGTTTCACTTGGTACTCAAAGGTAAGAGTCTCTACTTGTGATTTTTTATTACTTTACTCTTTTTTCTCTTCCTTTTAGATTTCTTGTGAGAAGATTTGTCAAGGAGATCCGGTTCTCTACCGACACTTAGAAAGTGTGAAAGGTTCTCTACCTACACTTGGAGAGTGTGAATAGCCGACGGGTTCTCTGCCTAAACTGGGATAATGTGAAAGGACGACGGGTTCTCTTCCTACACTGGGAGAGTGTGAAAGGATGGAGGGTTCTCTGCCTACACCAAGAGAGTGTGAAATAGACCTGTCAATATTGGACCCGACCCGAAAACCCGATCCGAACCCGACCC
>NW_021319640.1:171698-318913 GCF_001605985.2 Dendrobium catenatum
AGACTAATGAAGACTTCAAATCAAAATTTAGCATGAAATAATTTGAAGCTTGTATTTTTCATTGTATTGAGTTTGAAAGGGAGTGATTGTAATTAAGTAATTTAGTACACACACACTTGGGGAGATCTTTAAAATTCATACTGATCATACGGGACGAACAATGTTCGTACGGGATGATCAAGTTAGTTATCTCCTCAGAAGAGCAATGGAACGAACAGGAAGTAAGAAAATTTTTCTAAGTCCTGATCGTCTAGATGAATTTTTCTATTCGTCTCAGGACGAAATGCTCTCTAGAAAATTTTCGTTCAGACAAAATTCTGTTCGTGCAAGGATGAATTTCTCTCTGGAAAAATTTCGTCCAAACGAACTTCAATTCATCCCAGGATGAAATACTCTCTAGAAAATTTTCGTTCTAACAAAATCCTATATTCAGCCCAGGATGAAATGCTCTCTGTAAAAATTTTGTCTAGACAAATTTTAATTCGTCTCAGAACGAAATGATTTCTAAAAAATTTTCATTCAGACGAGTTCCTATTCGACCTAGGACGAAATGCTCTCTGTAAAAATTTCATCCAGACAAACTCTTATTTATCCCAGGACAAAAATGTTTTATTATTTCCAATTTTGATGACTTCGTGCAATTTGTCAAACCACCTATGGTATAACTGTTCGTACCGGATGAACTTAGTTCATACGGGACGATAATCAGGTACGAAGTCAGTTTGTAACAATATATATTAGGTTCATATGGAACTGATTTAAGTAAGTTCGTCCATGACGATCCACGATCGTACGGGACGATCCACTTTGTAAAGACTTGAAAAGCAGCAATTTTTGGATGATTATTTGTTTCTTTCCTATATAAAGTCAAATTAGAATTGCCTCATAATCTTGTTGCCTACTGATCTTCATGCCTACTAAAAGGAGATTCAAGGAGAGACTGTGAGAGAGTGTTTGAAGGAGGATTCTTACTGCTGGAGCGTGAATATTTCACTTGGTGCTCAAAGGTAAGAGTCCCTACTTGTGATTTTTGATTACTTCACTCTTTTCTCTCTTCCTTATAGATTTCTTGTGTGAAGATCTGTCAAGGAGATCCGGTTCTCTGCCGACACTTGGAAAGTGTGAAAGGACGAAAGGTTCTCTGCCTACACTTGGAGAGTGTAAATAGTCTACGGGTTCTCTGCCTGCATTAGGAGAGTGTGAAAGGACGACGGGTTCTTTTCCTACACTAGGAGAGTGTGAAAGGATGGAGGATTCTCTTCCCACACCGGGAGTGTGTAAAAGGACGGACGGTTCTCTACCAACACTGGGAAGAGTGTAAAAGGATGATGGTTCTCTGTCGCATTGGGTAGTGGTGGAAGAGAGTTTTATAAAGGCTTTTCCACCTTGCTGTGAGTGCAAAAGGAGAGTCACTAGTGGTACTAGTTCAATACTCGGAGGGTGCCTCCGGGGAGTGGATGTAGGTCGTGTATGAATGAACCACTATAAATCTCGTGCCTTTTATTTTTCCGCTGCTTTTATTTTTATCATTATTAACTTGTAGTTGAAAAATCTATTTTTACAAAATTCATTAAAGCTTATTTTCTGTTTAAAATATTATAAAGAGGGATTAAGTTTTTAATTATTCATTCACCCCCCTGTTGGTTAGCCACTGAGATATAAGTTTAGGTTTAACAATCTAATTTATATTGAATAAGTTTCAACAAGTGGTATCAGATCTTTGTTTCAAAATCATAAGTTTAGACTACTTTTTGATTAACATAGATGGCTACATTTGGAAACCGAAATACACCTGTGGGTTAATCTATAACTAGACATCCATTGTTCGACAATATTTCTTTTGATTTTTGGAATATTAGCTTGTCTACATTTTTACAATCACTTGATTACTGAATGTGAATCTTAGTTCAGGAAGGGCATACAAAACCAACTAGACTAGTTGACGGAGTTCAAGTTGAAACACCTTTTGTGGACTGGATAGTAGAAGAACTTGACTTAGCATAATTAAACGCCAAATGCTTAAATAGTTTCTTTTGTGCTCTTAAATCAGAAGACTACATGCGGGTTTCTACTTTCAAGAGTGGAAAGGTCATATGGGATAGACTTTGTATAACTTATGACGGGACTAATGAGGTTAAGCAATCTAGACTTAACATATTGTTGCATGATTATGAGCTGTTTCGTATGAAACCTAATGAATCCATTTCTGATATGTACACAAGATTCACACAAATAGTCACCTTTTTACATGTATTGGATAGGGAACTAACGAATGTTGAAATGGTTAATAAGAATCTTCGTTGTCTACCTACTGCTTATGATGCTAAAATTACTACAATTATAGAGTCTAAAGATCTAAACATATACTATATTGACAATCTTCTTGGTTCGCTAATTGTTTATGAGCAAGGAGTTAGCCAAAGAAAGATTGATGTAGGTGAACTATGAAGGGAGAAGAACATAGCATTGAAAGTGGAGGAATTTGAGAGTGAACACTCACAACCTGAGGATGAAGATGACATCGCACTGATGATTAGATAATTCAAAAGCTTTCTGAAGAGGAAGCAGAAGAGACGCCATCAATGAAATAAAGATAAATTTAATAGAAATGTTAAGGTTTCAATTGATGTTATTTGCTATAAGTGCAAGAAACATGGACAAATAAAGACAGATTGCCCAAAACTCAAAGCCACTCCTAGCAAGTAGAAGGTATAGGAGAAACCATTTGTGAAGAAGGGCAAGAAGAAATTCCAAAGAACTTTTTGGGTGGACTCAGCTTTGAACTCATCAGAGATAAAAAAGGAAGAGGAAGTTACTAATTTATGCTTAATGGCTGATAGTTTTGATCAGTCAGGTCAAGAAGAGGGTCTCTCTTACACAAGACCTCATGAGAGCATATGGTACCTGGACAGTGGATGCTCAAAGCATATGACTGGAGATACTACACAATTCATATCACTGGAAGCTAGGAGTGGAGGCAAGGTTACACTTGGAGATAACCCCACAAGGAAGGTGGTTGGATCAGGTATGATTGGAAATCTTAAGAATTTTATATTGAAAATGTGTTATTGATAGAAGGCTTAAAGCATAATTTATTAAGTATAAGTCAACTATGTGATAAAGGATATTGTGTAAAAATTTTTTCTACTAGCTGCATATTAAGCCTAAATGGAAATAATGTTTTGAATGGTATAAGGGTAAATAATGTGTATATGCTAGATTTAAATTGCATTCAAACTCCTACTGCTTTTTATTTAAAAACTATTTTTAAGAATCATGGCTTTGGCATAGGAGACTTTTTCATTATAGCATGAAAAACCTTAGGAGGATTACCCAAAAGAACCTAGTGAGAGGTATACCAAAACTAGACTTTACTAAGGATCACCTTTATGATGCATGTCAATTAGGAAAATAGGTGAAGTCCTCTTTTCAGTCCAATAAGGATCTTAGAACCAGTAAACCATTGGAGATTTTGCATATGGATCTTTTTGGACCAATTAAAACTGTAAGTCTAGGAGGGAAGGTATACAGATTTATGATTGTGGATGATTACTCTAGATTCACATGGGTTAGATTTCTATTTCATAAAAGTGAATCATTTGAGGAATTTAGAAACTTTTCGACTTGGATTCAATAAAAGCTAGGATGTGAAATTATGACTATACAAGTAATCATGGAGGAGAATTTGAGAATGAAAGATTTGAGGATTTTTATAAGGAGAAAAGAAATTATCACAACCTTTCTTCACCTAGAACCCCTCAGCAGAATGAGATAGTTGAAAGAAATAACAAAACATTAATAGAAGTTGCTCGAGCCATGTTGGCAGAATACTAACTTCCTAAATATTTTTGGACTGAGGCTGTTAGCACTGCATATTATATTCTGAATAGGGTGAATGTGAGATCTAAATTAAATAAAACACCCTATGAGTTGCTAAAAGAAAGAACACCTAATTTATCACATTTGTATGTTTTTGGTTGCAAGGTGTTTATTCATAACAATGGAAAATCTTCCTTAGGAAAATTTGATTCAAAATCAGATGAAGGAATTTTTATAGGATACTCAAGTGTTGGAAAATCTTATAGAGTATTCAACAAAAGAACATTGATAATTCAGGAGACCATACATATTGTATTTGATGAATCTAGAATTTTGGAAGAGCTAAATATTGTAGAAGATGAGATTGAGATTAACTCCCAAAAGATTGATAAAATAAATTTGGAAGAAAACTTATAAGAAAATTTGGAGATAGAAAACCCTTTGCCTAGAGAGTTAAAATTTTCTAAAAATCACCCAAAGAAATTAATAATTGGTGAACCAAGTGAGGGTGTAAGGACTAGGCATGGATTAAATAAAGATGTTAATCATTTAGCCTTCATTTCAATAAAAGAACCCACAAATATCGATCAAGCACTTTCGGATGAGTTTTGGAATTTGGCTATGCAAGAAGAGTTAAATCAATTTGTAAGAAATAAAGTTTGGTAATTAACTACACTGCCATAGGATCAAAGTATAGTTGGAACTAAGTGGGTATTCAAAAATAAAATGAATGACTCAGAAGTAGTCATTATAAATAATGCTAGATTAGTTGCTAAGGGGTATAATCAAATTGAAGTGATTGATTTTAAGGAGACTTTTGCCCCTATAGCTAGACTTGAAGTAATTAGAGTTTTGCTAGCCTTTGCTTGTTTTAGAGGATTTAAACTGTACCAAATGGATGTAAAAAGTACCTTTTTAAATGGGGTAATTCAAGAGGATATTTTTGTAGAACAACATCCAGGTTTTAAAAATTCTAAATACCCAAATCATATTTTCAAATTGAAAAATGCATTATATGGATTAAAATAGGCACCTAGGGTTTAGTATGAGAGATTAAGCACCTTCATATTTGAAAGATCATTTGAAAAAAGAAGTGTTGATACAACTCTCTTTTTGAAGAAAGTTGGAAAGGATATACTCATTGTACAAATTTATGTTGATGATATCATCTTTGGATCTTCAAATAAAAATCTTTGCGATGATTTTTCTAAAACAATGAGTAGTGAATTTAAGATGAGTCTAATGAGAGATTTAAGTTACTTTCTAGGCTTTAGCATTAAGCAAATTGAGGAGGATACATTTCTTAGTCAGTCAAAGTATGTTAAGGACATCCTCAAAAAGTATGAAATGGATAATGCTAAACATATTAGTACACCTATGAGTTCCTCAGTTTAGTTGGATAAGGACCCTAAAGGAAAATCTGTTGATCAAAAGAAATTTAGAGGGATAATTAGATCTTTACTTTACTTGACAACTAGCCAACCCAATATCATATTTAGTGATTGTTTATGTTCTAGATTTTATTCAGATCCAAAAGAATCACATTTGACTGCAGTAAAAAGGATTTTGAGATATATGTTAGAAACTTAGAATTTAGGAATTTGGTATCCTAAGTTTAGCTCTTTGTCTGAAATAATTGGTTATTCAGATTCTGATTTTGCAGGTTATATGGTGGATAGAAAAAGCACTTCTAGAACATATCAGTTTATTGGAAATTCTTTAGTCTCTTGGTCCAATAGAAAATAAAATTTAGTAGCTCTATCTACTGCAAAAGTTGAATACATTGCATTAGGAAGTTGTGTGGCACAAGTACTTTGGTTGAAACAACAGTTACTTGATTTAGGATTAATTATATGCACTATTCTAATTTATTGTGATAATACTAATGCTATTTGTATTTTTAAAAATCCTATTCAACATTCAAGAATCAAACATCTAGACATCGGGCATCATTTCATAAAGGATCATATATCCAAAGGAGAAATTGAACTCACTCATGTTTCTACTGAAAATCAATTTGCAGATATTTTTACAAAACCTTTAGCCTTTAATACTTTCAGTGTATTAAGAACAATACTTGGTGTGATCGATTTGAATGCTTAATTAAAATGTTTCTGCAACATTGATATGTGTCTTTAGTTAGTAATTTTGTGTGTATCTTTTTGTTTATGATCTTTTATGTATTTAAAGTTTGTGTTTTCATTTTTCTATTCTATTTTTGTTGTGTTTGTGTTTTAGTTTTGATTGAGTGCATGTTTTGAAAAGACTAAGTGACATTAATTTAGGACAAAAATATTTTCGTTCAGGACAAAGTGTGTAGTGTGTCAACTATCAGATTTGAACTGTTTGAGTGCGGTTTTTCTATTTTTATTTTTTTCACTTCGTCTGTACGATCGTCACGATCGTCTGGATGAAATTTTGAAACGATGGGATGATTGAATGTTAGTTGAACGGATAAGGTCGTTTTTAATATGATATTCATACGTACGAACCTTTTGTTTGTTCGGACGAAAGCTTGGCGAATCTATGTGGGGGACGGTTTCAACTGCCATTAAAATGATCATAAATTTCTGATCGTCTAGGACGAACACCTGTTCGTCTGTACGATCATTTGGTCAAAAATCTATACGAAAGGACACTTCGTAAGTTGTGTGATTATGAAAAGTCATTTCATTTTGGACTCATTCGTTCGTCCATATGAAGTTTTTTCATACAGGACGAACTGAATTTCGTACTGGACAAAAATATTTTCGTCTGTACGAACAGTTGTATTTCATTAAATTGACCGGCTTTGAACTTAACAGTCACACTCACACATCCATTTCAGAACCCTTTCTTCCTTTATATCTTATCCATGGCAAGTTCGAGCAAGCGAGAAAAGGTTCTCACCAAGGGTCCACACAGAAATTCTTCTGATAATTTTTGGTCTGAAGCCAATGAAGAATCTTTTCCTAGATTTGCCTCTGCTAAGATCACCCCGTCTAGAATTCTTATCCAGGAATAATTAACCTTTCAGGTAATGAACTTGTTTGCTTCAACTCAATTTAGTCTCAATCTCACACTAATCCACCTCTACAAGAAAGAGACCTTTCATTATTTCCTAGCAAACATGTCTTTCAACTCCGACCATTCTATAATCAAGTCCTATGTTTTTAAGAAGAAAGTTGAAATTACCAAGGCTGACCTAGAAATCTTTTTGAACTTAAGGACTGAGGGAATTAGAGCCCATACCATGACCACTACTGCTGATTTTGATTAGAGTGAAATTAATGAAGTGTTTAGAAAAATTATATTTAAGAAGCATATGCCTAAAGTATCATCTCTTGTTCGAAATGCTTGTATCATCAAGCATGTTCTTCGAACTTTCATAATTCCTAAAGCTAGTGATAGAGTCAACATTACGCCTCTTCTTTCCATAGCAACCTACTTGATTATGACCAAACAACCTATAGATGAAGCCCAAATAATCCTTGACTATCTTTATGGACTTTTTGAAATTGGTCATGTCGAACATAGAAGAAAGAAGAACATAGCTTTCGGACATCTTGTTGCCTACATTTTGGAAAAGAAGTATGAATTGGTTCATCTAGTTGAAGATTTTGAAGAACCTCTCTACTACAATGACGGATCTTTTAGGGAAATCTTCAATAAAGATGAACCAAGTAAAGCACAGGTTATTAGTGACTCAGAGGATGAACATGAACCTACATCTGCACCTGCTAGTGAACCAAATTATCAGGATTTGGTTCAAAGATTTGATCGCTTAGAGTCTCATTTTGATCAAAGATTTGTTCAAATTGAAACTCATTTGCAGCAGCAGGATATTCAATACAATCAGGACATGGGATACATGAGAGCGCAGATGAATGATATTAATTCCAACGTGCTTATGATGAGCAATTATTTTAACTTCTTCAGTACTGTACCTCCTCCTCCTCCTCCAGATCAGGGTCCATCAAAGTAATTTGTATACTTGATTATATTTTTCTTTAGATGATGTGATTGTGTTTTAGTAGTTTGTGATGTATTTTATTTTAGTTATGTGTTTGTTTCATTAGATGTTTCTGTATTTGAGTTTTATGTGGCATTGATATCATTTATTGATTGTAATATCCATTATAATGATATCAATATAAGTTATCTTATTTTAGTTTTAATCTTGTTTTAAAATGTGTGTTAGCCTATATGAAAATCCCTAACGTTTTTGATCCTAAAAGTGCTATATCTTGAAGTGCAACTTAAAATTAAATTCATTTGAAAATCTAATTTACCTAAATTTAAGTTTTACTTATAACTTGATATAATTAAAATTATCAATTTCATGTCTCGTATTAGACTACATTAATGTTTAATATTATTATTGCAATTATGATGTTTTCTTAATTTTTTTTTCACTTATCAATAAATATTGATGCACTTAGAAAATTTGAAAATTTTGATTATTGATTGTTGAAAGATCAAGATTACTCTTAAAAAATGTACAAATGTACAAAAATCAAAAGGAATGCGCAATGGTTCGCAATTTGAAAAAAAGAGGCACAAAATAAGCTCACAAGTTAAAAGATATACAAAAATTTGCAAAAAATATTGAAAAAAGATGCGGAAAGCACCACATGTTGTAGTCATTTCTTTCCACAATTTTTTAATCTCTTAATTCAATTTGATCTTCTGTACATTTATATTTTGTATTGATATTTAAAATATACAAATTTTATATTCATCCTTTTTGCAATGATTTTTTTTTATCTTAGTGTCTAAATTGAATCATATTTTTGATATATTTTTTATTATCAATGTTATATCTCTTCTTAAATTCTATGAATCATTTTTATTTACCTAATGAATTGATTTTATTTGTAATATTTATTTCAATCACTTTGAAGGATAAATTATCAAAGGATTATTATATGACTGCTTACATTTCTGTTCTTTTTCTTCTTCTCTTTTTTCTGTTGACAAAAAAGGGGAGAAAATATTATTTGTATCGTATCTATGTGTTTGTTTGTATCGTATATATGTGCTTGTTTGTATCTGTGTGCTTGTTTTGTTTTGTATCAAAAAGGAAAAAGATAAAAGATAAAATTATTGTGAAATACCTCCTTATTTTTATATGTTCATCAATTTAGGGGGAGTTTAGGAGATTCTTAAAATTTAAAATTTATACAAATAATAATGGTTTTGTCATCATCAAAAAGGGGAAGATTGTTAAGAGAGTTGTTAATTGCATGTTTTATATTCTTGCAACTTGTATTATTTTGATGATTCCAAATATTATTATTTTAAGTTTTGTATTATCCTAACACTTTTTGGAAGAATTGTTTTTACTCTTGTGTGGACTAACATTTCAGGATAATCAAACTCCAAACTAATGAAGAATTCAAATTAAAATTTAGCATGAGATAATTTGAAGATTGTATTTTTCATTGTATTGAGTTTGAGAGAGAGTGATTATAATTAAGTAATTTAGTACACACACACATGGGGGGATCTTTAAAATTCATACTGATCGTACAGGACGAACCATGCTCATACAGGATGATAAAGTCAGTTATCCCCTCAGAAGAGCAATGGAACGAACAGGAAGTAAGAAAAAATTTCTAAGTCCTGATTGTCCAGACAAATTTTTTTATTCGTCCCAGGATGAAATACTCTCTGGAAAATTTTCGTTCAGACAAAATTTTGTTCGTGCAAGGAAAATTTGCTCTCCAGAAAAATTTTGTCCAGAAGAACTTCAATTCATCCTAGGATGAAATGCTCTCTAGAAAATTTTTGTTCTGACGAAGTCCAATATTTGGCCCAGGATGAAATGCACTATGTAAAAATTTCGTCCAGACGAATTTCAATTTGTCACAGGATGAAATACTCTCTAGAAAAATTTTTGTTCAAACGAGTTCCTATTCGGCCCATGACGAAGCGCTCTCTATAAAAATTTTGTCCAGATGAACTCTTATTCGTCCCAGGATGAAAATATTTTATTATTTCCTATTTTTATAACTTCCTGTAGTTTGTCAAACCAACCTATGGTATAACTGTTCGTTCCGGATGAACATAGTTCGTACGAGACGATAATCGGTTATGAAGTCTGTTCGTACCAATATACTTTAGGTTCGTATGGAACTGATTTAAGTAAGTTCGTCTAGGACGATCCACGATCGTACGGGACGATCCACTTTGTAAAGACTTGAAAATCAGCAATTTTTGGACGGTTTTTGTATCTTTCCTATATAAAGTCCAATTAGAATTGCCTCATAATCTTTTTGCCTACTGATCTTCTTGCCTACTGAAAGGAGAGTCAAGGAGAGAGCGTGAGAGAGTGTTTGAAGGAGGATTCTTACTACTAGAGCGTGAAGGTTTCTCTTGGTACTCAAAGGTAAGAGTCTCTACTTGTGATTTTTTATTACTTTACTCTTTTCACTCTTCCTTTTAGATTTCTTGTGAGAAGATCTGTCAAGGAGATCCGGTTCTCTGCCGACACTTGGAAAGTGTGAAAGGATGAAAGGTTCTCTGCCTATACTTGGAGAGTGTGAACAGCCAACGGGTTCTCTGGCTACACTGGGAGAGTGTGAAAGGACGACGGGTTATCCTCCTACACTGGGAGAGTGTGAAAGGATGGAGCTGCCTACACCGGGAGAGTGTGAAAGGACGGACTGTTCTCTGCCAACACTGGGAAGAGTGTAAAAGGATGATGGTTCTCTACCGCACCGGGTAGTGGTGGAAGAGAGTTTTTGTAAAGGCTTCTCCGCCTTGATGTGAGTGCAAAAGGAGAGTAACTAGTGGTATTAGTGCAATACTCGGAGGGTGCCTCGGGGGAGTGGATGTAGGTTGTGTTTGACCGAACCACTATAAATCTCATGTCTTTTATTTTTCCGTTGCTTTTACTTTTATCGTTATTAACTTGTGGTTAAAAAATCTATTTCTACAATATTCATTAAAGTTTATTTTTGGTTTAAAATATTATAAAGAGAGACTAAGTTTTTAATTACCAATTCACCCTCCTCTTGGTTAGCCACTGGGACATAAGTTTAGGGTTAACTACCTAATTCATATTGAACAAGTTTCAACAGATGATTCTCACTTAAAGGGAATAAAGACCGCTTATCCAGACCCACTCATAATTAGTACGGGAATTGGTGACACATGCTACATTATCAAGACGATCTTGTTCGACAATGGAAGTTCTGTAGACATCTTATTCTACTCATTTTTTCTTAACATGGGCCTCCCTAAAGAGAATCGGCAGTCGATTGTAGCTCCATTGTTTGAATTTAATAATTGACCAGTGTGAGTGGAATGAATGATCAGTCTTTTAGTTATACTTATAGAATGCCCCTTATAGGTTATATACTCCATCCAATTTATTATGATAAAATCAGAATCGACCTTCAACACTAACTTTGGAAGGCCACTCCAAATAATCTTTGGGATTACTGCTTCAATCCCTCACCTCAAACTAAAATTTCTCACCCCAGGATGATGGTATATTACGAGGAGATCAACAAGTAGCACAATCTTGTTATCTTAGGCAGGCTCAACCTCGCCCATCAGTTATCTTAAGCATCAAAGATTTTGTTTTTTGGAATGAGGATATTCCATATAGGGCTTCCCCTGTAAAAGACCTTGCTTGTGTCTCTATATCAGATGAACACCTTTTAAGAACAGTGCAAATTGGATTGCTTCTCTCATATGAAGAGAAGAAAATGTATTTAGATTTTCTATATATAAACCAAGATGTTTTTGCATGGAGTCCAGCCGATATGTCTGGAATCAACTGTGAAGTAATCATGCACTCCCTCAAGATCAACCCAATGTATAAGTTGGTAATCCAAAAGTAGCAAAACTTTACACCAGATCGTCAGCAGGTAATTGAGTAGGAGGTTAATAAGCTTTTAGAAGCTAAATTTATAAGGGAAGTGCACTACCCCACTTTGTTGGTAAATGTCTTCATGGTTCGAAAGGCAAGTGGAGCCTTAAGAATTTGCGTAGACTATACGGATCTCAATAAAACCTACCCCAATGATAGTTTTCTACCTCCCCGTATTGGCCAGTTGGTCGATGCCACCTCTGGACATCAGGTGTTGAGCTTCATGGATGTCTACTCCGGATATAATCAAATAAAGATGGATCCTGCTGATGAGAAGATAATAACTTTTCAAACAGATAATAGGTTATACTGCTATCTGGTGATGCCATTCAGGCTCAAGAATGCTAGAGCAACATATCAACACCTTATGAATAAGATTTTTAAAAATCTTATTCGGTACACTATGGAAGTTTTATGTCGACGATATGTTGGTAAAATGTCTTGAGAAATCTCAACATATACCTGACTTGGAATAGTTCTTTTACTTATTACGATGTTTTAATATATAACTCAATCTTACCAGGTGTGCTTTTGGAGTCACCTTTAGAAAATTTTTAGGGTTTATGGTAACCCACCAAGGGATTGAGGCCAATACTGAGAAGATCAAGAGATACCCAACAAATATCAAAGAAGTTCAAAGACTAAATGGAAGGATTACAACTCTCTCTCATTTCTTAATTTACTTAGGAGATAAATATCTACCCTTCTTCAAGATCCTTAGAGGTACTCGTAGCTTAAGATTTCAATGGAATAATGAATGCCAAGAAGTAATCAAATAACTATGAATGTATTTGGCATCCACATCGCTACTTTTTAAACCAATGTCTGGAGAAAAGTTATATTTATACATGGCTATTTCTTCTCAGACCATCAGTTTCATATTGGTCCAAGAAAAGAATGATATACAACATCATATCTATTGTGTCAGCAAAATTTTGTCCATGATAGAAGGACGTTATCCACTAGCAAATAAGACAACTTTGGCCTTAGTCTTCTCAGTCAAAAAGCTACACCCTTATTTTCAAGCTCATACAATTAAAGTTTATACAAATATAATCTTAAGAAACATTCTCTAAAAACCTGATTTATTTAGAATATTAATTAAATGGTCAATGGAGCTAGGAGAATTCGATAATCACTACCTTCCTAGACCCAATATCAAATCTTAGGCATTTGTAAATTTTATAGTTGAATGCAACATCCCCATATCTGACGAGCCACCTAATACTTATACTTCTCCTCTATGCTAGATGTTATATATTAATGGAGCTTCTAGAAGTTCTAATGTTGTGGCAGGAATTCTGTTGATCTCTCCGCAGTAAGTTTCCCTAGAGTACAGGATCTAACTTAAATTTCCTGTAATAAATAACGCGGTAGAATATGAGGCCCTTATTGTCGGACTAAGTCTAGCAATTGAATGTGAGGTGTAAAACTTAGTTATCTATACAAATTTATAATTAGTCACCTCATAGGTGGATGGAGATTTTGACATCCACAACTCATAACTGGCCCAATATTATAATATAGTAAAGTTAATCTTACACCATATAAAAGAGTATCAGATCATCCATATTCTTTGAGAGAAAAATATATGAGCGGATGCTCTTTCTAAAGTTGCAAAATCAAAAATAAGAGATGACTATAAGAGGAAGTGTATCAAAGAGATCCACTTTTCGAGCATTCAAGGTCTGTGGGTCATACAATCAATTGATGAGTCAAGAGAAGCTTCTTGGATCGATCTCATTTTATCTTTCTTACAAGATGGTGTTCTTCTTGAAGATCCGATGGTAACAATACAACTTCAGAGGCAGGTAGCAAACTTCATTATTATTAATGGGTAATTATACAAATCAACCTTTACGGGACCATATCTCCAGTGTTTTCCTCCTTTAGAGGCCAATTATATACTTCAAGAGGTAAATTCAGGCATATGCGAAGAGCATATGGGTGGAAGGACATTTGCCCATAAGATCATGAGATAAGGGTTTTACTAGCCAACGATGAAGTGAGATGCACTAGAGTTTATACATAAGTGCAATAGTTGTCAGTTACATACCAATCTCACCCATTTACCTACCGTAGAGATTTCAACATTACAAAGCCTCTAGCCTTTTAACCAATGGGTGATGGACATAATGGGACCCTTTCCTATAGTCACCAAATAACAAAAATTCATCATCCTGGATTTGAACTATTTTACCAAATGGCTGGAGGTAGAATCTCTAGCAAAGATCACTGAATCCAATGCCAAATAATTATTATGGAAGAATATAATATGCCATTTTTTGCATTCCAACAAAAATTATCACTCTTAATGGGACTCAATTCACTGGAAAGGTATTTATAATATTTTGTAACAATCTTCATATTCAACTGGTACATACGATCGTAGCCCATCCTCAGACAAACGAGCAAATGGAGATCACCAATCAAATTATAATGAAAGGTTTGAAGACATGACTCGAGAAGGCTTAGGGGAAATGGGATGAAGAACTCCTGAATGTCCTCTGGCCTATTATGCCATTGTCAGAACACCAATTAGAGTAACTCCGTACAACCTTTACTTTGGCATAAAAATAATTATTCCCGTTGACATTAGAGTCCCAAGTCACAGAGTTTAAACTTTTGACTTCAATGGCAATGAGGGAAAGCTCAGATATAACCTAGACCTCCTTTCTTAAGCAAGAGTCGAGAAGATGCTCAAGGTTGTTGCATATCACTAAAGAACTGCCCGTCACTACAATTGAAGGATGAAACCATGACGTATGTAGATTAGACATTTAGTTCTACACAGTGTCGAGGCTGCATGATAAGGCCCCCAACATAATAAACTCTCCCCCCTTTGGAGGGTCCATAATTGGTGTCAGCCGTGGTGAAACCCAAAACTTTCAAGTTAAAGAATATTGAGGGACATATAATCCCTCGAACCTGGAATATAGAGAATCTCAACAAGTACCATCAGTAGAGGATAATAGTATTACTATTTTTTAAGTGTTGTATATCTTTAGTATTGAATGTCATTTATCTCTTATGTTGTTTATGACATTTTTAACTTCTTTATCCCTTAGTTATATCAGGGAAATATGACTTTATTTAATACAGTAAAAATATGTTTTTTTGTTTAGTTACATTATTGCCTTCTTCAAGTAAGATCGTAATGATGATTTCACATACACTATGAACTACAATCCTTGATTCGAGTAGTATGCATTCATTATTGCAACTCAATTATTGTACGACAAAATTCCAGGGGGATTTAATCGGACCTCTTCGACACATGTTAGAAAAAATCAAACAATGCTTTAATTGGTAACCTAAGATAGGCCAAATATCTTAGGTGGGTGTCACTTAATTTTAATATCCTTGATTCAAGACATACACCCTCTTTATTGCACCTCAATCACTGGATGATCAGTCTTAGGGGGATTCGATCAACCCTCTTCCACACAGTTTAAATAGTATTATATAGTGCTATAATCAACAACCTTGAAAAGGTCAAATATCCTTGATGGGTGTCATTTAGATCTTCAAATCCTTGATTTGAGAAGATTGAATCTTAATCATTGGATGTTCAATCCCAAAGAGGATCCAATCTGACTTTCTCCACAGGGGTTAGAATGCATCATATAACATTGTAACTAACAACTGTGGATAAGTCGAGTGCCTTAAAAGAGCATGAATAAAATCCAATCAAACTGAATAAGAGTATTGAAATATATTTCACTAGTCAAGTAAAAGCATAACAAATTATTTATTAAATCATATAAGATAATACATGTAAATGCAAACGCCTAATTTATGACAATCACTAAAAAAGATAAATTGATATAATTGGTGGAAATAAAAACTACTCAATATCTATAATCTCATTATTCACCTCAAGGGAAAAGTTCTTCTACTGCTCAATCTCTATCTCATCACTATCAAAATCTAAAGGAGAGCCATCTGAAGCCTGGATAAGGGTCAACCTTTCAACTTCAACTATGGCCTTCCACTATACCAAGCAAACTCCCTTCAAGAAGCATCAGATGAATCCCTCGTGAATACATTGTTGCTTCAAAGCCTTCACTTCTACATCATAAATGTGATCACGAGCCTCCTGAACACAATCTTGGATTATGGTATTGAAAGCAATGAATATTTTGAAATCTTCATTGACTCTCGAGGATTCTAAGCCAGACAAAGTAGCCTTTTTTCTTGGCTATAAGAGTCTATAACCTCTTGTTCTCAGCATCGAGCGCCACTATCTTCTCTATAGAGGTCCTTTGATCTTTCAAAAGCTAGGTGATCATCGCCTATGCCTCCACCAGGTCAAATTGTTATCAGTCTATCTATTGATTTTTAAGAGAGGCTGAATGCACTATGTTTTCCAGCTCAGTTATGCACTCAATCAACTCCTCCTCCATCACCTTCACCTCTTCGAGTTTATGTTTGCACTTTCTCTTGTACTCTCCTTGGAGATATTTGACCTTAGAAAATTCTTTCACTATGGGAAAACACGCGATTACCGTCGAATTTTCTGGCGGAAAATTCTGGACGGTAATAAATGGCGCAGGTACCGGCGGATTTGCTCGACGAAAAATTTGCGTCAACCTTTCTGATGCAAAATACGTTGTAAATTTACCGACGTCGGTACCGCAGGCAAATTCGATGGTATAGGGTTGCCTGAACCATTTTTGTCGCACGTTACGGCTTTGTTATGTCAGAACCCACCGGCGCCATTACCGGCGCACCGTCCGCCGGTACTTACCGGCGTCTATTTTGCCTCGCAAGCGAGTTCGTGGGGTTTATACATATACTTTGCGGCATTTTATACGTCGGTAATGGCCGGCGCATAATCCGACGATAATTACCGGCGCATATGTCGCCGGAATTGGGACGTTTCTCGACGTCGAAAACGATACGTTATTTCGCCGGTAGTTCGTCGGAAAGTGCGCCGGAGATATTTCAGATGCAAAATTTGAGCCGGAAATAATTTATCGACGCGTCCAAAACCGGCGTATGAATTTCCGCCGAAACGTGCGTCGGAAACTTATAGTTCCGTCGGAATATCTATGTTTTCCGGCGGATTTCGTCCGCCGGTAATAAGGGGTTTTCCTGTAGTGTTTGTTACATTCATCTAATGAATAAGTAAGCTTGGCCTCAAGATCTATCCACTATAACAGCTGAAATTATAAGATGAAGTTAACAAAAGGTACTTCGAATAGACCCACAAAATAAAGAAAATGAAAAAGAAATTGCTACTCACCAAGTCATTGGCTTGGCGACATCCAATACACTATTGATTTAACATGTCTTTTGGAATATGAAACTTGATAAAGGAGGAGCTAAGTGGAACCTTGCTAGTGCTCATTGTGACCCCCTCCATTTTCTTTTTCTTCAACAAAGCCTAAGGATCATGGCCTCTCGCCTGTCGCTCAGGAGCAACTTTTGGAGATGAGGTAGCAGGCTCGTGAACCTTGGAGGATATCTTCAGCATCCTTGCATCGGACCACCCAGCATGAAATGATAGCTCAACTCTGAACATGAACTCTTCTTCTATATATTTATTCAAATAATGAACCTTATATAGAAGATGTTCGATGTCAGAAAACTTGAGGATCCTCAATTTATCTTCTTTTTTGATGTGTAGAGGGGCTGGCAGATCCTTCATCTTCCCTCGCTTCTCTATTAAGCCCCAATCATTTGTCATAAAGAAAAATGTGCTGGCCCAAATCTTTGAAGGATCTCAAGTACGCATGTCCAACCATTTAGATATGAATATTACGTGCCTCTGCCTATCACTAGTGGTCTGACGCCAATCGAATTGGTTGGCTACAGTTAACTGAATCGTTGGCTAACCGTTGGTAATTAAGTAAAAAAGGTAGGCGCGTATAGGCAGCAAAGCAGGTGCGTGGCGTGGCTAGTCCACCCTGACCCTTTTTTGGGCCAAATTTTGGGCCCAAAAAAGTCAAATGGTTTTAGTAGTTTAGAATTGTCTTGATCAAACAATATATTAAGTCAAATGACTTATGACAAAATTCATGTAATAAGAGGATAAAACATCACAAGTTTATGCATGGGGAATATTTATGAATACTCAAGTGACATCCTAAGATATTGAGGTCTTAATTAGACTTGAAATGACCCATATTTTTTTCTATTATCAACCAAGCAAATGGAATAAACTTTGAATGAAATAAAAATATTAATATACTAATTCATACATTCAATGTCTGATTATAATAAAATTCAAATTTCAAATATCATTATTCTAGTCAAACAAAAGTTTAAACTAGATGAACTAAAAATCAATATGACTGTTCCGACACAAAATAAAGATGCAATAAATTAATGTTTTGTTCATTACTTTAAAATTAAAAAAATTAAAGTGCTCAACTCAAAAGGGAATGAAGAATGATGCCATGGCACAAGTGGAGATTCAAAATGGTAGTTGGCAGTGAGCTAGAGAGAATTGGGGTGCAGTTGCAAGGAAGAAAGCGTAATAGATAGCATCTTGAGGCAATCACCAATAAGAATAAGTTGGGTCTGGCAGTGTCGGGCGGCTTGATGGTGAAGAGCTCGATGAGTTAGGTGGCTTAAGATGAGCTATGTTGCAACTTAGGAATCCATAAAAATGTTATTATTATGAATAATTTTATCATTTCTCCTAAGCATATACATGTTATTTCTATTTGTTATTTGAGTGTAAAAATATTCAGTGAAATCATACTCCAGACTGCTGAAAACTTCAAGATAGAGTAGATTAGGATTTTAAGTAATGAAGTTTATAATTTTTTTATTTAGTCTGAGAGAGTGAGATTGTAATTGGGTAACCAGAAGAGTCAAAACTTAAAATTTTAAAACTAATCGTACAATATGATTTACAATCATACTGGATGATTTGTTTCATTTTTCTTCTGAAAAGAAGTTAATTAAATAATATCTTTTATTTTTGCACTATTTGTACTATAAATATTAGTTCGTACAAATGACTAATATAGTACAAAATGGGTGCATACTAGTTTATCCCAAACGAACTCTTTTTTTGTATTCTTTATACTTTATGATGTAAGTTCATGCAAACGACTGATAGTGTATGAAATGAGGTGCATAACATTTCGTCCCAAATAAATTAATTTGTTTTATATTGTTCATATTGTTCATATTGTATGAAGTTAGTTTGTACAGATGACTGACAGAGTACTAAATGAGATCATCCACATTCATACCAAATGAAACATTATTTCTATTAAGTATTCATACAATACAATGTCAGTTCATATAGACGACTAATATAGTATAAAATAAGGTTTGTACATGATCATACCAGATGAATAGGTTCAGTTTTGAACTGTTCGTCCAATATGATGTTAGTTCGTATAGATGACTGATAGAGTATAAAATAAGGTTCGTACATGATCATATATGAATTTATGAACTATTCGTACAGACGATCCTCCATTATACTTTACGATCTTAGGTCAGTTGACTTATAATTTTTAATTTTTTGTATGGTCTTTCTTAGGTTTTATATATAAGTGTCCTAAAAACTAACACTCTATACATTTTCTATGATTTTATTTTGGGAGTGACCATTGAGTGTTAGTGTTTGGGAGAGATTATGAGAGTGAAGTGTGAGAGATCAAGTGAGAGGGAGTTATGAGGAATTCATAAGATTGCCCAAAGTGAGGATCTCTTTTTTTTTTCTACTAAATTTCTACCAATCTCCTCTGGAGTCTTTTGAGAGAATATCTTTAATATTATGTCGTGGTTCTCTACCATCTCCATGAGGGTGATAAAGGACATTATTACTCTATCATTACCAGGAGGGTGAGAAAGGACATTGATACTTTTCCATCACCAGGAGGGTGAGAAAGGATATCAGTACTATGCCACACCGAGGTTGATGGAAGAGAGTTTGTAAAGGCTTCTCCACCTTGTTGTAGGGGTAAAAGGAGAGTCACTTTGATTTAGTGCAATGCATGGAGAAAGAGTATCCAAGGAGTGGATGTAGATATAGTTTGGACCGAACTATAATAAATTTTATGTTCTTATGTTTACTTTATTTTTCAATATTTTTATTTTTCTTCATTTCAAAATTTTATGGTTGAAACATTTATTATGATAATCAGTTTACTACACAATTGCATGCTTCGAAAAAATTCTTTAAACTTTCTAAAAATAGTTTTTTAAAATCAAAGAAAATTTTAAAATTACCAATTTACCCCCTCTTGGTTAGCCTTAGGACAGTTCAATAAGGTTTAACAACCTACTCAAATTTTTAAGTGGTATCAGAGACTATTTTATAAATTAAAGTTTAGACTACTTTTATAAAAATAATCATGGCTAGTTTTAGAAACAGTAACAATCCTGAAGGATACTCCATAACTAGACCACCTTTATTCGATAACATCTCTCAATTTTTGAAAAACTTGCATGCCTACTTTTCTACAGTCACTTGACTATCGTATGTGGATATTAGGACAAGAAGATTACACTAAACCCACTTGACTTATTGATGTCATTTGAGTTGAAACACCTTTCATTGATTGGACTTAAGAAGAAAAAGACTTAGCATAGCTAAATGAAAAATGTTTAAATAGTGTTTTCTATGTATTGAAATCATAAGACTAAATATATGTTTCTACCTGCAAATCTAGAAAAGAAATCTAGGATAGGCTTTGCATAACTTATGAAGGAATAAATAAGATTAAATAATCTAGATTGAACATTTTATTACATGACTACGAACTATTTCGCATGAAACCAAATGAGTCAATTTCTGATATGTATATACGTTTTACTCAGATTGTTACCTCATTGCATACTTAAGGTAGAGAACTAACTAGTTCAAAAAAGGTTAGTAAAATCCTACGTTATTTACCTACTGCTTATGATGCAAAGATAACTACCATAATAGAGTCGAAAGATCTCAATGTATATTCTATTCATAATATGCTTTGATCACTAATTGCTTACGAGGAAGGAGTGAATCAAAGACAAATTGATGTAGGTAATAATTGGAAAGAAAAGAATGTAATTTTGAAAGTGGATGATTCAGAGAGTGATCAATCAGTGCCTAAGGATGAAGAAGATATAACACTCATGACTAGATAGTTTAAAAGTTTCCTTAAAAGAAAGAAATAGAGAAGTTAGCATTGAAATAACGGTAAGTTCAATAAGAATGCAAAAGTTTCTAATGAAGTCATTTGATATGAATGTAGGAAGCCTGGACATATAAAAATAGATTGGCCAAATTTTAAAGCTAATCAAAGCATAGAGAAAGTTGAGGAGAAAATAAATGTTAGAAATGGAAAGAGAAAAATGGAAAGAGCTTTTTGGATTGACTGAGCTTCAGACTACTTAGAAACAAAAATAGAAGTGGAAGTCACAAACTTATAATTAATGGAAGACAAATTTGATCATTAAAATAAAGATGAGATATGTGACTTATCCTATGATAATTTTTTTGAAGTTTTTGAGAAAATTTATAATACATACAAGAAGCTTAATAAATTTAATGCAAATCTTAACCTTGAGTATTTGAATTTACAAAAAGATTATGAAACTCTTAGGAAAGATCATGCAGCAATAGATAGCAACCACATGGCATTGTTGGACGAATTTGATGATTTGATAAAAAACATGATTTATTAAAAACATCCTATTCTGATATTGAGAATGATAGTATGGAATTTGATGATTTGAATAAAAAACATGATTTATTAAAAACATCCTATTCTGATATTGAGAATGATAGTATGGCATTTATAGCTGAAGTAGATCAAAGAGAACATGAGTTAAAAGTTAAAAATGCAATTTTAGAAAGTGCAAATTAAAAAATATTATAACTCACATAGATTTGTAAGTCCTTTTTTTGGTGTTAAATGCTTTTCATATCTTAAAAATATTGAAAGCTTCTAAGGAAAATAATACACCCCCTACACTTAAATAATTTTATAATCCTGATTAAAAGCATTTAATTTCAAAGCCTAGGGAAAGATATTATAACTTATATAGATTGGTAAGTCCTTTTCCTAGTGTTAAATGCTTTTCATATGGAATAATAGGATATATTTCTCACACTTATATAATTCATAGTAGACTACATCTGCTGTGAAGACCTAAGATACATAAATCGTAGTATATCAAGCATGCATCTATATTTTCATTGCCAAGAGTGAACCCAAATTTATTTGGTTTTTCAAGTCTAACATTTGATAATTTTATAGAAATGCTCTTGTACAAACCCTTATGAGAGCATTTGTTACTTGGATAGTGAATGTTCAAATAATATGACTGGAGATTTAACTCAATTCATATTGTTAGAGGCGAGGACTAGAGGCAAAGTGACACTAGAAGATAATACCACGAGGAAAGTGGTAAGTATATGTAAGATTGGTAATAAGAAAAAAAAAATTTGAGAATATTTTATTGGTTGAAGGCTTAAAATATAACTTATTGAGTATTAGTCAGCTTAGTGATAGAGGTTTTAACACAAAATTTTTACATACAAGCTACATTATAAGCCTAAATGGAATTGATGTGTTGCATAGAAATAGGATAAATAATATATTCATGTTTAATTTAAATTATGTTAAATATTTTAATATTTTTTATCTCAAAACTATCATTGATGAATCTTAGTTATGACATAGAAGACTTTATCATGCGAGCATGAAAAATTTTAGAATGATTACCCAAAAAGAATTAGTTAGAGGAATACCCAAATTAGATTTCTCTAAAGATCACCTGTGTGATGCATGTCAATTAAGAAAATAAGTCAAGTCTTTTTTCATTTAATTAAAGAACTAGCAAACCACAAGAAGACATACACATGGATCTTTTTAGACCGATTAGCTTTGTAAGTTTAGGAGGTAAAGTTTTTAGGTATATAATTATTGATAATTATTCAAGATTCTCTTAGATTAGATTCTTATCACATAAGAGTGAATTATTTGAAGAGTTTATAAATTTTTCTACTTGGATTCAAAGGAAGCTAGGTTGTTAAATTCTATCAATCCAAAGTGATCATGGTGGAGAATTCAAAAAAAAATGAAGATTTTTGTAAAGAGCAAGGAATTGATCACATTTTTTCAACACCTAGGACCCCTCAACAGAATGAGGTTGTCAAGAGGAAGAATAAAACCTTGATAGAAGTCGGTAGAGAAATGTTGGCTGAATATTCACTTCTGAAATATTTTTGGGCCAAAGAGATTAGTATAATTTATTATGTTTTGAATAGGGCGAATAATATATCTAAGTTGAATAAAACACCCTATGAACTTCTTAAGAGAAGAACACCCAGCCTTTCACATCTATATGCCTTTGAATGTAAGGTGTTTATTCATAACAATGATAAAACTCTTTTAAGAAAATTTGATCCAAAATTTGATGAGGGGATTTTTCTGGGATACTCAAGTGTTGGAAAATCCTATAGAGTTTTTAACAGAAGGACTTTGTTAGTTAAGGAGACCACCATGTAGTTTTTGATGAATTTAATATTTTACAAAGGTCTAAGTAAGAAGAAGAAGATGTCGAAGAAATAACACAAAGTGTTGAAAATGCAAATCTTGTAAAAAAGGTTGAAACAGGGAATGCTTTATCTAGAGAATTAAAATTTTTTAAAAGTCATCCTGAAGAACTGATCTCAGGAGACTTGAGTGAAGGTGTTAGACTAGAAATGGACTTAGAAAAGAAGTGAATCACTCAGCCTTTCTTTCAATGATTGAGCCCACAAATATAAATCAAGCATTTTCTGATGAATTTTGGATTTTAGCCATATAGGAAGAATTAAATCAATTTGTTAGAAATGATTTTTGGGAGTTAATTGAAAAACCTAAAAAATCAAAGTATTGTTAGAACTAAATGGGTTTTCAAAAATAAGATGAATGATGTAGGTGTAGTGGTTAAGAATAAAGTAAGATTGGTGGCCAAGAGATGCAATCAAGTATAAGGGATTAATTTTGAGGAAATGTTTGCTCCTATAGCAAGACTTGAAGCAATAATGGTACTACTAGCCTTTGCCTATTTCAAAGGTTCAAATTATTTCGAATGGTTGTTAAAACTGCCTTTTTAATGAGGTGATATATGAGGATGTTTATGTTGAGCAGCCTCCCGATTTTAAAAATTCACATTTCTCTAAACATGTGTTTAAATTAAAAAAGGCATTGTATGGACTAAAACAGGGACCTAAGGCTTGGTATGATAGGCATTCATAATAGAAATATCATTTATAAAGGAAGTGCATGTGGACACTACTGTCTTCCTAAAAAGAGTAGGAGATGATAAACTCATTGTTCAAATATATATTGATGATATCTTGTTTGGATCCACTAATAAAAATCTTTATGATAATTTTTTAAAAATAATGAGTACTGAATTTGAAATGAGTTTGATGGGAGACTTGATTTACTTTATTGGATTTAGCATAAATTAGAAAGAGGATTTCATATTTTTGAGTTAGTTAAAATATATTAAGGACATCCTTAAAAAATATAAAAGAGTTAAAGCTAAACTGATAAGTACACCAATAAGTTCCTCAGTTCAATTAGACAAGGACTATAAGGGTAATTCTGTTGATTAAAAGAAATTTAGATGAATTAGATCATTACTTTACTTAACTTTTATCACACCCGATATCATATTTAGTGTTTATCTTTGTGTTATATTTCAAGTTGATCCAAAGAAATCTCATTTGACTGCTATTAAAAGAATTCTGAGATATCTTTTGGGAAATCAAAACTCACGGATATGGTATCCAAGGCATAACTCTTCTTTTGAAAACATTGGATATTTCGATTCAAATTTTGCAAGATGTATGGTTGATTGGAAAGTACTTCTGGAACCTATCAATTTATTGGAAACTCTTTAGTTTCCTGGTCTAGTAGAAAATAAAATTCAGTTACCCTTTATATTGCTCAAGAAGAATACATTGCCGTTGGTAGTTGTGTGGCTCATGTTCTTTGGTTAAAACAACAACTTATTAATTTAGGCTTTTCTATTGGTACAACTCCAATTTTCTGTGATAATACAGGTGCCATATGAATTTTAGAGAATCCTATTCAACATTATAGAACCAAGCATATAAATATAAGACATCACTTCATTACGCATCATGGACTAAAGGAAAAATTGAGTTATATCATGTAGTTACTAAAAATTAACTTGCAGATATTTTTACAAAATCACTTGCTTTGAAATATTCAGCACCTTAAGAATCAGATTGGGTGTAATTAATATTCATGCTTGAGAATTGAAATTCAACAAATTTTATTTGTCATGTATCTTGTTATTAGTGTTTATGTTTTGTTGTTGTTTGTAATTAGTTTTTATTTGTTGGTTGATTTTTGGTTTTCTTTATTTTGGGTTTATTTTTTTCTTTGGTATTATTGTTATTTTTGTTTTTATGCCTCATGGATCTTGTTATGATATGTTTTGGAAAAGAAACAAGATTATCATGTGCAAATCTAAAAATTTATTTTTTAGTCATACCGTACGAATCACTTTCGTATTATACAATATCACTAAATTTTGCATGATAATTTTTTTTATGTTTGTAAGACAAAAATGTGTTTTATTAAAATATTCATTTTGTACGAACACATCATCGTAGTGTATGAATACTTCTTTTTTTTTTTGTCTATACAAGTAGGGAGGAAATTCAAGTGTAGTTAATTTCGAAGATAATCCCGGACGATCACATATTCATTTGTATGATCCTGTTGTCATTCTACATGTGGATGAACCAAACTGCTAGAATACAATCATTATTTTCTGATCATCTTAGACAAACACGTGTTCTTCTATACGATCATTTTGGTCAAAAAGCTATATAAAATGACTCCTCAGGAATGATAGTTTACAAAAAGTCATTTCATTTTTGACAGTTTTCATTTGTGTATGAATATTTTTCATCACGTATGATCACATAGTCATATGTACAAACCCTATTTTGTGTAGTACGATCGTGTGATTTTTCTTTAAAATTGGAAGGTATTCTATGGTTTTTCCTTACAATCTATTTCAATCTCAAACCATCTTGTGTTTAAACTTTTCTGATCATCTTAGACAAACACGTGTTCTTCTATACGATCATTTTGGTCAAAAAGCTATATAAAATGACTCCTCAGGAATGATAGTTTACAAAAAGTCATTTCATTTTTGACAGTTTTCATTTGTGTATGAATATTTTTCATCACGTATGATCACATAGTCATATGTACAAACCCTATTTTGTGTAGTACGATCGTGTGATTTTTTTTTAAAATTGGAAAGATTCTATGGGTTTTCCTTACAATCTATTTCAATCTCAAACCATCTTGTGTTTAAACTTTTCTGATCATCTTAGACAAACACGTGTTCTTCTATACGATCATTTTGGTCAAAAAGCTATATAAAATGACTCCTCAGGAATGATAGTTTACAAAAAGTCATTTCATTTTTGACAGTTTTCATTTGTGTATGAATATTTTTCATCACGTATGATCACATAGTCATATGTACAAACCCTATTTTGTGTAGTACGATCGTGTGATTTTTTCTTTAAAATTGGAAGGTATTCTATGGTTTTTCCTTACAATCTATTTCAATCTTTTTTATGCCTCATGGATCTTGTTATGATATGTTTTGGAAAAGAAACAAGATTATCTTGTGCAAATCTAAAAATTTATTTTTCAGTCATACCGTACGAATCACTTTCGTATTATACAATATCACTAAATTTTGCATGATAATTTTTTTATGTTTGTAAGACAAAAATGTGTTTTATTAAAATATTCATTTTGTATGAACACATCATCGTAGTGTATGAATTCTTCTTTTTTTGTCTATACGAGTAGGGAGGAAATTCAAGTGTAGTTATTTTCGAAGATAATCCCGGACGATCACATATTCATTTGTATGATCATGTTGTCATTCTACATGTGGATGAACCAAACTGCTAGAATACAATCATTATTGTCTGATCATCTTGGACAAACAAATGTTCTTATGTACGATCATTTTGGTCAAAAAGCTATATAAAATGACTCCTCAAGAATGATAGTTTACAAAAAGTCATTTCATTTTTGACAGTTTTCATTTGTATGTATGAATATTTTTCGTCACGTATGTACAAACCCTATTTTGTGTAGTAAGATCGTGTGATTTTTCTTTAAATTGGAAGGTATTCTATGGGTTTTCCTTACAATCTATTTCAATCTCAAACCATCTTGTGTTTAAACTTTCAAAATGGCGAGCAACAGTAAGTGACCACAAACCTCCAAAGCCTCTTCCTCTCTTTCTAGTCAACTAGACAAGAACTTCCTTTCCAAAGCATTTCTTTGAGACAAAGATGTCTCCATCTCGTCTCCTTGTCCAAAGAGACATTAACTTTTCTATAATGTATCTTTTTTATTCTAGTCAATTCTCTTTCATTCTCACTATAATATATGCTTTTCATCATGACACATTTCACTATTTCCTTGCCAATATGAGAATGAATGAAAATCATACTAGAATGTCATCTTATGTTTTCAAACAGATGGTAGAGATCACCAAGGAAGATTTAGGCACCTACCTACACCTTAGAAAGAATGGGGTAAGGGCACACACAATGACATCTAGGTCTGATTTTGACTGGTCTATAATTAATCAAACCCTGCGTGGTGTCAGTTCAGTTTATCACTTATATCATGTATACACCTTGAATCAAAATGCTAGGATCATCGAGCATGTACTAAGAACTTAAATTATTCCTAAAGCTGGTGATCATATTAACCTAACCCCTTTGCTTTCTTCCATCACGTATCTTATTATGACAAACACTCCAATAGATGAAGCCCAATTGATTATGGAGTACATCTATAAGCTTGCAAATAATGGACTTCCTAAAAATAGAAGAAAGAAAAATGTGGCTTTAGGATATTTGGTGGTCTATATTCTAGAAAAGAAATACAACTTAATTCATTCCGATCAACCTACTCAACTTCTAATCTATTTCACTGATGTTGCCTTCCATTCACTTTTTAATTGAGACCAAGGGGATGAAGGAGAATATTTTGATGAAGAAAGAAGACTTGCACCTACACCTGCACCTGCTCCTAGACCAAATCATCATTTCTATCAATAAATGGTCTAGTGATTTCTTAGACTTGAATCTCATTTTGATCAATAATTTGGTCATATTGAGACTTGATTAGACCAGTAGGATGCAAGATATAATGAAGATATGAGTTGGGTGAGAGGTCAGTTTGACTCTCTGAACACTCATGTAGCTACAAGCAACATCTATTTTTCTATGTTCACTTCTCTTCAGCCACCTCTAGATTAGGATCCTCTATCGTACTAGTTTTTCTTTGTTATACTTGATGTATGTTTTATTTCTTTTTGTACACATGTGATGACTTTGTGATATTTTAATTATATGTATTGGTTGTACTTGGTTTATATTTTTAATGAAATATTTATCTTGTGTTATTTGAAATCTTCTTAAACTATTTTTAAGTTTTTATTATGCAAATTACTAATGTTGATCTAAAGAAAATTTTTAAAATATTTTTCACTACAACTTAGTTTCCAAGCAAAACTATTTTTCTTTATCCAAACTTTAAATCAATTTACAAATTATATTTAGATAATAAGATCATTTTAGTGTTCTAATAGATCTATATCTTAAAATTATAATTGTTGCAAAAATTAGTAACTTGTGTTTCTTTTATTTTCTTATTCAATGTGTTGATTCTATACCTGATAATAGGATTTTTTTTCTTGATTATTCTTCTTTATACTAGAAATTTTTTCCTTGATTTAGAAGATAATCACACAAGCTAAGATTTATTGAACTAGATTGTGGAAAGTACAAAATGTCAAAAGAGGCACAAAATGAGCCCAACATGAAAAGAAGCGCAATCTCGCCAAATTTAAAAATAGGCACAAAATAATCCCAAAATGAAAAGATGTGTAATGTTGTCAAATTTAAAAGAGGCACAAAATGAGCCTAAAATGAAAAGATGCGTAATGTTCACCACTCAAATATTTCTTATTGATAAAGATGCATAAAATGAGTCCACAATACATTTAGTTCTTTCCTATATTTTAATTCTTAGAGAAATCCTTGCATTAAATGATAATTTTAACTATTGAATTTGAAACTATAAGATCCATATTTAATAAATTTTGCAATGATTATTCTATTTGATTTCTGCTTTCTTGAGTGAACATTGAACATGTTCAACATTTTTTTATCTAATTTATTCTTTGATTTAAAACTTGAGTCTTTCTTTTTTTTAATCAGGACTTTAATGTTGTCTCTACAAATAGTTTAAAATTCTCTTCTTTGTCATCCATTAGATTTGTCTATAGCAACTTAATCTTTCTTAGGGGATTATTTTTTTCTGATGACAACATAGGGCGAGGTTATTATTATCATTATTATTTGTGTTATTAATTGTGCTCTTTTCTATTTAGTCTTTTGGTTTTGTGTTTTGGTTTGTTTAGAATTGATGTTCTGAAGGGAGGTTTTTTTATGGTTTATGGATTTTAGTTTCCTAATATTTTCTTGTATTTTGTGTACTTTGTTCTTTCTATTTGTTTATAAAGCCAAAATTTAAGTTTCATTGTGTTTTCTTATTTTCGTGTACTTTGTTCTTTCTATTTGTTCATAAAACTAAAATTTAAAAATTGGGATGAAATTTTTATGACCCTTATTTTGCTTATTTTTAACTTCATTGATGCGGAGTTTAGGAGAAAAGAATTTTATTTGTAATTCAAAAAATAAATATTTTTGGCATCATAAAAAAAGAGAAAGATTATTGCAACTCAAGAATTTATCTTGAGAATGTGTTTTTGGTGATAGAAAAATATTATTATTCTCATTAATTTTATCATTTATCCTGGCCATGTACTGGACATTTTTTGTTTGTTGTTTGTGTGTACTAAAATTTCAGGGAGATCATACTCCAGCTTACTAAAGACTTCAATGCAGAATAGATTAGGGTTTCATGTAATGAAGTCTATAATTATTTTTTTCTTGAGTCTGAGAGAGTGTGATTGTAATTGGGTAACCACACACACATTGAGGGGAAGAGAGTCAAAATTTAAAATTTTAAAACTAATCATACTATACATTTTACAATCGTACTAGATGATTTGTTTTATTTTTTCTCGAAAAAGAAGTTAATCAAATCATGTCATTTATTTTTGCACTATTTATACTATACAAAGTTCGTTCATACAGATAACTCATGGAGTAAGAAATGGGTGCATACCAATTCATACCAAATGAACTCATTTTTTTTATACTATTCGTATTGTATGATATAAGTTCTTATAGATATAGATAGAGTATGAAATCACATGCGTACCAGTTCATCTCAAATGAATTGATTTTGTTTTGTACTGTTTATAATGTACAAAGTAAGTTCTTACAGATGACTAATAGAGTATGAAATGGGGTGGTCCACATTCGTACCAAATGAAGCATGATTTATGTTAAATATTTATATTATACGATGTCAGTTTGTACATATGATCAATAAAGTATGAAATAAGGTGTATATAAGATCATAACAGATAAATATATTCAGCTTTAAACTATTCGTGCAGTACAAGATCAATTCACACAGACAACTTACAAAGTACAAAATAAGGTTCATACAGGATCATATTTAGATTTTTGAATTATTTGTACAGATGATCCTCGATCGTACTGTATGATCCAAGGTTGGTTGACTTGTAATTTTCAATTTTTTTGATGGGTTTTCTTGTGTTTCATATATAAGTGTCCAAAAACTTACACTTTATACCTTTGCTATGATTTTCTCTTGAGAGTGCCCATTGAGTGTGAGTGTTTGGGAGAGATTATGAGAGTAAAGTGTGAAAGATCAAGTGAGGGGGAGTTGTGAGAGATTCACAAAGTTGCCCAAAGCGAGAATATCTTTATCTTTTTCTAAATTTCTGCCCTTCTCATTTGGAGGCTTTTGAGAGAAGATCTTCAACATTGTTTCGCGGTACTCTACGGTCACTAGGAGGGTGAGAAAGGATGTTGGTACTCTATAGTCACTAGGAGGGTGAGAAATAACATCGGTACTCTGCCATCACTAGGAGGGTGAGAAATGACATCGGTACTCTCTTGCACTGGGGTTGGTGGAAGAGAGTTTGTAAAAGCTTCTCCGCCTTGTTGTGGGGGCAAAAGGAGAGTCACTTTGATTTAGTGTAATACCTAAAAAAGGAGTCTCCAGGGAATAGATGTAGGTATAGTTTAGACCGAACCACTATAAATTTGGTATTTTTCTATTTACTTTTACTTTTTGTATTTTTATTTTTCTACGTTTCAAAATTTTTGGTTGAAATATTTATTGTGATAATCAGTCTACTACACGATTGCATACTTTTGGATCATTCTTTAAACTTTCTAAAGATGGCTTTTGGAAATTAAAGAAAATTTTAAAATTACTAATTCACCCCCCCTGGTTAGCCTTAGAACAGTTCATTAAGGTCTAACACCCAACTCAAACTTTCAAGCACAGCGAGTTAAAACTGGTGGTGGATGGAGTGTAGGTGGAATTCGGCTCAAGGCGTAAATGGAAATCAGATTCCTGCCATCCTCAAATCTCAAAAAGGGGAGAAATAGATCCTTTTGATTTAAGCTATGGATAAGAGATTTTCTAGGGAATATAAATAGTTGAACTATGCATCAAATGAAAGCCAATGTATCTCAAAATTAAATTTTTTATTCAACTTGTTATTACATGTACATAAATAATTTAAATGATATTTAAATAATGGTTTGAGTAATACTTAAATGGAAATTTAAATAGTGATTTAATTAATATTTAAATGATTATATAGATAGTACTTACATGATATTTAAATAATCATTTAAATAATAGTCAAATGATTATTTAAATAATATTTAAGTGGTGAAATCTATCCAACACTCTAAGCGCAAAAAAAAAAAAAAAAAAAAAAAAAAAAAAAAAAACAGATTCATACATGAATCAATTCATTTGAAAGGTCTCAGTGATCTGAACATACTCATGTAGTCCGTTTCGCAAAATGAGATTTGATGAGAAAAAATTATACAAATGAAATTCTACATGCACAAATGTTTGTGTGAACTTCAACAATTCATCGTCACACTTGTCACATATACCTCCTCAAACATAATGATGAACGCAATATGGCTCATGGAATCCAATTTCGAGTATGATGACAAATCAAGGTGATTATAAGTGACTTAAACTTTTGTCACACGTAGTCATATAAGATGTGCATAAATTGAACTCAATTTATAGATCCTAAGGACAACAATAGTCATGATCGATGGAGAAATACCCCATTTAGATTGAATGTAGGCTAAAAAAGACGTGTGCTAAAAATGAGGTCCACAATTTTTCCTTTTAAAAGCAGTAAAATGTATAATGTATGAAATGTATATTTTGGTGGTCTAGATTGAAGAAAGATGTAGCAGATTTTGTTACCAAATGTGAATCCTATCCACTCGAAGAACTCAGGAAACACACCAATTCAGGCGAGTTCTATTAAAAAAAAAATGAATGGAGGATATTACTAAGAAATTTTGATCAAAGTTAGTAATTTTCTTTAAAGACTCTCAACATTAACTTAAAAAAATGCTTAGATAAATATTATATAACTTTTATTATAAGTTTCATGATATTGGAGTTCATATGGTCATATATTTAATTTTAGAAGTTTTCAATTTCAATATGCCTTAAGATTCGTGTTTGATCAAGACAATTTTGGTGATGTTTCAAGAGCTGCCAATCTTTAATAGTTTAGTACTTAGCTTTTTCAAATTTTTTTTTCACTTGTAGTTTTTTATTTACTATATACTTTTTTAAAAGATTTTGAATACTTATTTGATGCCTCCATTTTTTATTATTTTTAGGATTCTTCATTAGTTTAATAAATCTCTATTTACTTACTTAATAGATGACTCAGAATTCCTCTAAATAGTTTAATCACATTAATCCTTAAATCAAATAATCCTCCATGAGTAGTCAAGTGCTTAAATTATTTTATGTATTTTATTTATTAGGAGTTATTAATCTAAATGAATTAATTAATTATTATTATTTATTACTTAATTTGCCTAATTTTCTAATTTGATGAAATTTTAATTACTAAGTTAGTATTTTCTAATTTCTAAATTATATATTCCAAGCAATAAAAAATTGTGTATAACTAAAAAAGTCCAATAGAAATAATTTAAAAACAACTACTAATTAATTTAACCAAATTACATTCTCGTAAAACAAAATAATAAAACTAGGAAGTAAAATAAAAATAAAATAAATAAATAAAAGTATAACTCAATCTCTTAGGTATTTCTCCCTACTCATCATCATCATTAAAAATTGTGTATAACTAAAAATGACGTGTTTTTGAAGGAATGGATCTTATATTTAGTAAGGATAGAAGTAGGATAGATCTGCTCCTTCCTTGAGTATCATAAGATTCCTATAGCTACACATAATTCATAAATCTAGCAGAGATGACCTAACCCTACTATTGTTGAACCCCTAAGCATATATTGGATGGACTAAAAGATTTCCACTACAGGAAAATCACGTTTTACCGGCGAAATTTTTCGACTGCTTTCAGACAGCCAATTTTCTAGCAACTTTCTCGTGGTTTTCTGAGGGTTTATTTTCTGCGTAATTTTCCGGCGGCTTTTCTAACTTTCTGGCGACACTTAAATAGTTTAAATAAAATGATTAAAAATTTAACTATTTAAATGATTTAACAAAAAGGATTAAAAATTATATTAACTAATTTAAGTTAGATTTTAGGGCGGCGGGCAGGCGGGGCAGGGTGTCCGGGCAATCAATCAGCATGAAGGGAAGGCAGCGGGCAGCACGGGAATGCGTTCGGGCGGGCGGGTAGTGTGCCTGGGCAGCTTGAGCGGGCGGTTAGCAGCCAGTCAGGCAACTCGGCGGTCAGCAGGCATTCTAGCATACGGGCGATCAGCGGCCAGATTGAGTGGTCGAGCAGCCGGGCACAACATTTTTTGAATTTTTTTTTTATTTTTCGGTGGCCAAAGAGCGCCGGACAGCCGCCGGAATGTTTTACCGTTGGAAAAGGCTGCCGAAAATTTTTTTCCTACGCATGTTTGCCGACGGAAATTTTTTCGCCAGAAAACCACCACTAAATTCTAAAGTCATAGAAAAATTATCACTTTCCGTATGAAAAAAGCTACCGATAATAGGTGATTTTGTTGTAGTGTTCGTTCTCAATGTTAATAGTGAACTCCTTTTGGATATAATAATTTAAAATTGCCCTATCCTTAGTGACTTCACCGATATATGAGAGATGCAAAATTTCAAGTATTCATCCTCATCAAACTAAAAGTTAGTAGTTTGAAAGACTTAGGCTTCATTTGGGATGACTTTCTTGCTGCTTCTTAAAGCAGCTTTCTAGTAAAAAAATTTTAATTTATGAACTAAAAACCTGTTTTAATAAGCAATAAAAAAGCCATCCCAAATAAAACCTTAGTATATAATTATAGGGGTGAACAGTACCCACTTCCCTCTAACGAACATAATGCTGTTATGCGGTTCCTTCACGTTGGTGAAGAATTCTCTTATGACTAACACTACAACAGGTTGGGGTTGAGTTTTTAGGAAATCACAATTTTTGTTGACTATTAGAGCCTCTATCGCTTCCCTTAGGTTCAAAAAATCTTGCTTAATTATGAATAATAGTTTTGTGAAAGATAATATCATGTCTCTCCTCCATAAGTTTGCTTACGTCCTCCTATCATCATAAGAGGTTGATTCTGATCTCCTCCTACTAATAATCATCTTAAGGGCATGTTATGAACTAGAGCATGCACACACTTAAAAACAAACACTAAAGAGAAACCTTGCAATGTGAAAGGGAACAAATCAACTAGCTGCTTATATAAATTGAATGGCACCACGAAGTTGACCTTGATAGCGCTTCGGCGTGGTTCAAATTTAGTCAAAGTTTGTATAAGTGCTACGGCACTAAAGGTTGACGACACTGTAGTACTAAGCTTTAGAACTTACAATAATAATATTTTTGACCATCCTATCGCCACAGTGCTTGACACATATTAGCAATGTGATGCTTCAAGAGATTTCCATCACGATGCTTCAATTTCCTTAATAATAATGAATTTTATTAGGCCCTATAGTGATGAGTTCTATGCTGCAGCGCTCTAATTGCTTTCAAAATCCAAAGAACTCAATGTCATGATGCTGAATGTATGGCATTGTGGCATTATGTGGGAAATGTTACATTGTGGTTCTAGATTCCTTCAGCACTGTGGTGCTATTTAAAGATATACTTTTCAATCGAATTGAAATAGTGGCATGGGGCGGGCGCAGGGTAATTTTTACAAACATGATCCATACACATGATTGATTCTACCACATGATTCATAGCTTCCATCAAACACAAATCATACCTAATCAACATAATTTCTAATCACAAACATGAACCCCTTTCACATGTAATCTAACTTAGTTAATTCAACAAACATATATAATATCATTGAATATCCTCCAAAGTAGCCCTAAGTTTATAGTCTCCAACCCAATTTTACATCTCTTCTATCTAGGATGAACCAACTCCATTAAACTCTTAAGGAGATCTACGTATGATAAAGAAGAATTATTCATATCATCATTCAATTCATAGCAATAATAATTAATATGATCATGAATTTATGCAGAAATAGTAAAACACTTTTAATAGTTATAAAATTTATAAAACAAAATAATAGTACAATATGAATGATAGTAAAATAGTTTAGTACATAAATAATAGAATCGATTAACTATTAAATTAATAGGTCAGTAGATCAGTAATTCAGTACGGAGGCCAAATCAGTAAGTATTAAATAATCCTTTCCAAATTATACATTGTTGTAGTAAGAAAATCATATAAATTAATAAACTAGAAATGTCTACCAAAAACGGTAATAATCTATAATAATATAGTACATTAAATCAATATACACATGAAATTCAATCATTCTATATCAATATCCAATCCATATCTTATATCACATGCTCAGTATCACAACAACAATATAAGAATCACATATTCAATAACAATAAATCAGTAAACAATGAATTAATAGTAGTAACATGGATAGTGAATCAGTAGCAGTATTTATAATAGTATCAGTATTCATAAAACTAATAAAAATATTGATAAAATTGCACAGTAATAATAATATAGTAATTAGTAAAATATTAAAATAGTACAGTAACATGCATTCTAATAATCACAGTGAATAAGTAAGAAGTTTTTGCTTTTGCTATATTTTTTCAGTTGTCATTAATAATCAACAAATCAATAATTGTTGCCTCAATAACTAGAGTTGTTATTATGTGCCCGTCGGTACAGTAATAACTTCTTAAAACTCCCCATCAATGAATCATGTGAATTAATAGAGGATAATACCAAATTATAATATTTAAAGTAAATTCTATCAGCCCACCATCCTATACAGGGTAAGTTAGTCTTCAATTAATGTCAGTAAAACCAGCCTTTACTTATCCTCACACATATTATTATCATAGTGTTATTATAGTAATAATAACTAACTATTACCCATTCAAATGTTCATATTCATTCATAATACATATATAAAAAATGCCAAAATTTATATTATGTGCAAATCTTTCAAAATGCCATAACTTTTAGGTTACACGGTGAAATCAAAGAGTCAAAATATCAATAATAATTAGTAGTATAACATATAAAAAGTTATACATTTAAAGTTCACTAAATCTAAGAAAAATATAATAAGTTTAGTTTAAAATAAATGTGTTGAACACAATAAAAATCTTTAAAAATAGTGGAAGGATTACAGTCAAAATCTAAGCAATTTTCATAAAAGTGGTAAAGCAGATTGATGACCAAAACGTGACCTTCTCTTTTCTCTCTCCTCCTCTCCCCTTCTCCTTCCATGACATGCCATCACTATGCTGGTGGCATGAGTGAGTGGACACACACACACACACACACACACACACATGAATTTTAGTGTGTAGCACCATAATGCCACCACTCAGTGCTATATGTTTAATCAAGAACTATTATAAAATAAAGGTTTCAATGCCACAATGGTGATTTCTAGTACTACTATGCTCATAAACCTTGCATCCCAGTGATCTAGTTCAAATAAAAATTCATATTCCTCTTTTTTTTTTCAAAATTGAGTTTTAACTATCTATCCAATTTAGAAAAATATCTTCTCGGATATTTTTTTTTTAGAATTTGGGCATAAAATTGGTACAAAATAAATATGTTCTGAAATAAATTTATATGTAGTCTAAATCAATTTAAAATCAAATCAAAGGCTTATCTAAAGCTTCACATCAATCCAAACATCCATATCTCTTAAAGAGTCATATAATTCATTCAATATCATGTCATTCACTTATGCAATGAAATGCTATGTCAATCAATCATTCAAAATAAATTTCTTACTAGTACAGCTTTCAGGTTGTAATCAGCCTTCCTAATACTGCAAGTTGTACATAATGGCATCACTAGATTATGTATTGTTTATACTAGAGTAATAGCATACTCCCTCTAATGATCACTAACAATGCTATCATAAATTTTATTTATTTATCTTTCATAGTGTGCTCTTGATCCTGCAGTCCTATATCCTTTTTTTTGCTTAGACTATCTTGCTCCAGAAGTAGCTCTTACTCCAAATCCTCTCTGAGGATAATGTACTACCTTATGTCCTTGCTATCCCAATAAAAAATTTCAACCTATTAGAAGGTAACACTAACCCAAATTTATTCTTCCATAAAAAATACATTTGTTGTAGTTGCAAGTAGATGATGTTAATCCAAATCTCCTCAAATCATTATATCTTCTTTCTTATCATTTACATTTTCTTTATCCCTAGTTGATTCATCCCTAGTCCTCCTCGTGCTCACATCTATTGACCTCATTCTTGTATGAGGTCACTCTTAACTCCTACCTGAGTCCTAGATCCTAGGATCTTCCTAGCTCCTAGCCCTTAGGCTCAATTCGAATCTTAATTCAATCCAAACCCAGAATCCTTAGGCTAAAGACTTAGGTTCTAAAGCCCTTCCTATGTGATTTTTCCACCACCTTGAAACCCAGTCAATTGACATCTGATTCAGGGTCTATCAATCGCATATTGATGTGACATGTCTCTAATGTCAACCCTCTAAATTTGAGCTCATTTGGAGGACTCTAACCCCATAAACGCAATCCAAATCCAAAGGCTGTAAAACCTCCAGATATTTGCAGTCTATGCCACTGAACATACCATTCAATAGATCTTGACCCTAGAGCTTTTTCCAAAACTTCTAGTCACCTCCAGACATTTGATTATAACCCATTGAGCAGTAAACTGCATTTTCTTTAGACCCATTTTGACCCCTGGTTGACCATGGGGTCAAAATGACCAAAATACCCCTATGGGATTCAAATGCCCATTTCAACTCAAATGAACTCCAAATTGCATGGAACCACTTCCAACAAGTTTCAAATGCCAAACTCAATCTTCTAGATCCAAACCCAGACATTGGGTCAACTTGGTTGACCAAGTCAACCAAGTTTGACCAATTAACCCATACACCTCATTTCATCAAAACTCATGGATCTAAACCACTCCAAATCAAGTTTAATCCAAGGGATGACCCCTTTGGGCATCTAAGAGACCCCTCTTGGAGACCCAAGACTTGGGTTCACTTAGGTTAGCCATTTGGCTTTGACCCAAGTGATCAAAGAGAGGTCTCTCTTGAGCCATCTCTCAACCTTAATCAAATTGAATCCAAATCAAGGTGCTATTGGGTTCCCCTTGACCCAATACACCTTTCTTGACCAGCCCAGCTCTTGGGCTCACTTGGGTCAAGAGTTAGGCTAACCCAAAGTGCCCAAAACCACTTGGGATTGAGCCGATTCTTGACCTAAGTCAAATTGAATTTGACCAACACTTCCATTGGGTTCCCCTTGACCCAAAGCACCTTCCTTGACCAGCCCAGCCCTTGGGCTCACTTGGGTCAAGAGTTAGGCTAACCCAAAGTTCCCAAAACCACTTGGGATTGAGACAATTCTTGGCCTAAGTAAAATTGAACCTGATCAACACCCCTAATAGGAGGCCCTAGGTCCAACATACCTCCTCCAGCTAGCCCATGCCTTGGGCTAACTTGGGTCAGGTTTTAGGCTAACAAAAAGGATCCAAAACCACTTAGACCCGAGCCATCTTCCAACACAGATCAAATTGAACCCAATTGCCACTTGCATTGGGTGCACAAGACCTAGACCCACCTCCCATATCAAGCCCAAGGTCTGACCTGACTTGGGTTGAGATCAATCCGATCCAAACCGAGCAGTTTTGGGTCCAACCGAGCCACCAGAGCGAATTGGACCTCCTCAGGCCCAATTAAGCTCACTCTCAACTCCAGCATGTCCCCATCGACCTTCCCTGGTCAACCTGACCTAAAATTCGGCCGGCGGCAGTTAGAACCAATGGAGATCAAGCTCCGGTGGTCCCCCCCAGACATTCCTGACCCAAAACCTTCCAAAGGCTGTGGCTCGCCGGCTTGAGGCTCACGAGCCCTCTGGGATGGTGCCCCCTTCCACCTGGAATCAATCCAAGACCCCTCCAGCTCAATCCCAACCGTCCGAGCTTGATGGAGATGGCTGAATAGGGTGGAGCTCCCAAAACCTTTCCATTTGATCCCAGGAGATTTCGAATTACTCCAAAGTTCTTTTGACCTCCCAGCGTCTTCCTCCAGCTTCCCAGACCGTCCCGTCCACCTGTTCGAGCAAACTCCGATGAAAGCTCATAGCCTCTCGCTCGAAGTCGTACCTCTGGCTGTCCTCCAGTCCCGACGTCTGAAGGAAGTCTGCTCGCCATCATATCTTGAAGCTTCCTGATAGAGCAGCTCATCCGTTGAGCCTGTCTCTGCGGTAATCCCTCCATCCCGAGCTCCCTACCTAGGTAGTCTGGTCAAGTGTGAAGGAAACCTTCACCCCAACAGATTTCCACCATTGGATTGAAGGTTTCCAATATCCCGATCCTTCTTGTGAAGTTTCATCGAAGTTGGCCGGCGGGATTGCCCGGATCACACTGGAGAAGCTTCACGGTCTCGGGTTAGAGCGGGAGGTTGAACACTACAGGAAAAATGCCAAAAACTGGCGGTTTTTTCCGGCGGTTACTATGGCTAAACCGGCGGTTTTCCTGTTTACCGTCGGCTTGGCGGCGACATTCAGGCCGCCGGTAACACCGGCGGTCCATAAACCGCCGGTTAGAACCGCCGGTAATAGGCATTTTTCCTGTAGTGGAAGACGTAATCCTGGCCGTTGATTCGGATCAATGGTTCGGATTAGATCTCGTGGTTTCGGAGCGCCGTTAATCATGGCCGTCCAATCCTCCATCCGACGGCTACGGTTAACCCGACCATTACGCGGTCAGTGCTAATGATTGCCCCGCCAATCGTGACGCGCCGCGTGTAAAGCATGGCTTACTGTGTAATGGCCAGATTATTCCTGTTGTCTCCCTCTTAAAAAAATTATTCCTGTTGTCTCCCTCTTAAAAAAATTATTCCTGTTGTCTCCCTCTTAAGAAAAATCTAATTCCAATCCTTTCTTTAACTTTCAGAAAATCCCAAATGGCTGGCCAATTGATTTTCTATTTCGACCTAGAGTTATCCTCAACTGTTAATGATCAAGGGAGAACTATCATCTTTGGGATGGGATTCTGTACCCTTGAGCTCTCCATGGACGGACACCAGATTTTTAGTTTGAATGCCAGTAAGGAAGTTCCCCCAGTGGTTGAGTTGATTGTGGGATCTGCACCTACTCGACTCAGAAGACCCAGAAAGAAAAACACCTCCAGAGGACAAGGACTTTAAGGAACATAATTCATACCTGCGCTGCACAGTCTGGACAGACTAAGGAGGAGTATGTAAAATAATTCAAGGGAGTGATCTCACATCGCTTCCAAAAAGAGGTGTTGAAGGAGGAAGTGTCTGAGGCAAAGAATTTGATCCCACAATTTATCAGGAAAAATAAGAAGTATGTTAGACAGCCTGCTACTTCAGTGCTAGTTGATGGATACCATTGGGTGCCACACCCTCCGTCCTCTAAAACGGAGGGTATCGTGTTGACTGGGTCTGAGAGAGGCCACCATTATACTGGTAGACCCCCGGTACCCCCTCCTAAACCTATACAGTTGGCCTCAGTGGTTATTAAGCCAAAAGGGGTTGAGACTCAAAAATCTATAGATGTTAAGGGGAAAAGACCCAAATCTCCTGAGAAGAAATATGTGCCAAAGAGAACTAAGTTGGAGATCCTGACACCACCTCCTAGAACTTCTAAGTTCATTCTGTAGCTCCAACGAGTTCCAGTCAACCCTGCTCCAGTTTTAGTTGACTTGATGGATGTCCAGACTAGTACCCAGTTGTTACAGTTGGCAGCCCTCCCACATCCAGTTTAGTTCAAGATCCAATAGTCACCACCACTGCTGCCTCAATTGATGATCCCCAAGGTCCGAGTGTTATTCCTAGGCTCCCTATTCAGGTGTCTGAGGACCTTGCCTTGCCAGATGTAGGAGCCATTACTTTAAAAGCTCCTGCTTCTCCCCCCGAGGTATATGTCCCTCTCCCCGTAGAGGATGCCACTCTTCTGACTACCAGTTCTGGGATAGTCGAAGATGAGAGAATTAACCAGGATCAAGAAATGGAAGATGAACCAGTTCCAAAGTCTCAACCAGATCCTAACCCAAAACTTAGAGAAATCATTGCCCTACTGGATTCTGAAGAACTATTAGATATGACTGAGTACAAATGATACTTACCCCTCGATCCTAAGTCAATTGGGGATAGACCGGTTGAGGAGATAGTACAAGAGATAAGGAACATCTTGTTGAATAAAGAAGGAATGGTTCTTTCGACCCAGATCTAGATGATCTTCTTGGAGATGAAGATGATTATGTTGGTAGTATTTATATAGTTGAGACTAGGGGGTCTAATAAAGAAGCTGAGCCCAGCAAACGTTAATCTGTTAAAGATGATGATTCACATGCTGTCGAGTCAGATTCAGATGAGTCTATAAATGCCAGAGATGAAGAACACATAAAAAACTTGGAGACTCAGCTTGCGAGCATGATGTCACAAGTTAGGGAAATGCAAGAAAAGTTGGATAAATCACAGCAAGAGTCCCTTAAAATCCAGTAGTCAGCTCGAAAGATCACAGAAAAGGCTAAACGGGAAGAATCTAGTTCCAAACCCCTCGAGTCACCACCTGTGATTCTTCCTTGTCCGTTAGAAGCACCTTCAATTCTGCCCCAGAAAGACATTAATCAACTGATTGAGGACCAGGTAAGGGAGGCCTTAGCCCTTTCGCAAGGAACCATGTCTATTCCAAAAGGTAGACCTTACCCTGAAGAATATGACTCAGTTTCTTACCCAAAGGGCTTTGTGCCACCAACTTTTAAAATTTTCACTGGAATTGAAAATCCGAGACAGCATCTGGCCCACTTTTGAGCAAGCTGTTGCAACGCAGGAGGGTCAAATGATCTACTATTTCGCCAATTTGTGAGTAGTCTATCCGGTATTGCTTTTGAATGGTACGCCGATCTGACCAACGGTTCAGTAAGAACCTTCAGCGATCAAGAAAACCTCTTTCTTAAGAGATTTTCTGGAGCGCAACAACGCACCACCGTGGGTGATCTTGTAGTTAAAAAGCAAAAGCCGGGAGAGTCTCTGGTTGAGTACATCATGAGGTGGCAAAACCTCTCGATGAAGTGTGAACCCTAGTTGCAAGATGAACACGTGGTAGAGATCTTTCTAAAGAAAATCCACGGCCCTTTTGCTTTTCTCCTGAAGGGTTTCACTATTAAAAATTTTAAAAAACTTCTTAATAAGGCTAGCAATTTGCAGGAAGAGGCTCCTAGGATGCCATTCTTACGAGAGAAGTCTGAAGATAAGAAAGGTCCTAAGTTGGTGAAAACTTTTGAAAAGAAAGATGTGGTCTCAGCAGTAGATAAAGGAAAGAGGCCAGTGGTTAGTTAGCCTAGCGTTCCACCTCCACCACAACCACCCTTTCAGATAGTTCCTCAACATACTAGAGATCCTGCCTTCATCCCTTTTAAAGAGCGATTGGCAAAGCCTTATCTATTTAAAAGGGAATCAGTTAAAAAGATCTTCAAGAGCTTGTTAAAGAAACCTGACTTTTAGTTTCCGACAGCTCCTTATACTTCTGCCTTGATGATTGGCCATGAATCTCAAATGCATGTTGATCACTCTCCTGTTTTGAATCAGACTTCTAGTGAAATAAATCTTGATGTTAATCAAACTGACCTTCTCGAGTCGACTACTCAAGAAGATGTCGAATGTGAAACTTTATCAGAAAGTGATTTCCCCCAATTTAATTTTCAGGGAAGTCCTATCGAGATAGAGTTTTCAGATTCTGACTCTCTTTCGGGAAACAACGATCCAATGCCTACAGTGAGTGTAGACACATCTCTAGTTTGCCCGCCCGAGGATATCGAGCAGGTGCAACTCCGTGGCGGTAAAGTCTTACCTCTTAGACTGCCCCCTCAGGACAAAGGCAAGCAATCCCCCTTCGAAGATCTAAATCCAGACTCCCCTTAACAATTAGAATTCCCTCTAACTCCTCCGGGTTTTGAGTCTGTCGTCCCTAGGGTTGAGTACAATGTTTTGTCCCATCTTAGGAAGTTGCCAGCCAAACTAAGCATCTACGAAGGGGGTCTTTGGTCAAAGTACTTCTCGATCCTGAGATTTGTTTAGCCCAACAGGCTTCAACTTCAGAAGATGAGGCCCTCTACTTCAAAGAGGTCCCCAGAGTTACCTTCTCTGACAAAGATTTACTCTTGGGAACTGCTGACCACAACCGTCCCCTTTACATTACTATAGATGTGAGAAACTTCAAGTTATCAAGAGTCCTTGTTGATCCGGGTGCATCGGTCAACGTGATGAAGATAAAGACCCTTGCTTATCTAAGAATTGACACTAGCAAGCTTTCGACTGATAGGTTGATGCTTCGTGGGTTCAATGAGAAGGGAGAGAGAGCTTTAGGTTCAATCACTTTACTCCTAAAAATAGGAGTGTTAAAAACTGAAGCTAAATTTCATATAATTGATTCGACAACGTCCTTTAACGCTCTTCTAGGTAGACCTTGGATTCACGAATATAGAATAGTTCCATCTACCCTGCACCAATGCATTAAGAATCAACGAGACGGCATTGAACAAGTGATTAAGGGTGATCTGTAACCATTCTCAATCCAAGAAATTGGGATCTATGAAGATGTTGCGTGTTTTTTACCAAAACGGTCCTCATCCCGTTCTAAGTTGGAGATCAAAATTGAGGAGAAAATGGTTGGACAAAAATCCAACCGAAAGAAAGAAAAAGATAAAAATATCAATCAAGAAACGACACAATCAAGTAGTGAAGACGACTCTGATATCGTTGTCCTTAGGCCTCCAAGCACATTACTTCAAAGAGGTGGGAGGATGGCTTTAAGGGCACGAGGTCATGGCCGTGCTTCATTAGATATGAGAGCAGCACCTGTGTATATTGACTTGGAATCAGACTCCGATGGCGAACTAGAAAATCAAGGTGCTGCCCTCTCTCTCGATTACCATAATATAAACACTCCTTCAAAATTTGATCTCACCTTAGACAAGGAAAGTGACCCTGAGGTAGATATCTCAAAATTTAAAAGTGACGAGCCTGAATTAACAATGTATGAAAAGCTCAGTAGGAGGATTGAGGCCCTTTCTCTGACCTTGCTGTCGGCAGGCAGGATTGTAGGGTTAGAAGTTAAAGTGGCCTCCAACCTGAGTGGTTAAGTAAAGAAAGTCCAAAAATTCTTTCCTGGCTCCTCCTCCGCAAGGGATGAAGGTGATGTAACCCTTGAGGAGGCAGATTTCAATGAGTTAATGGAATTGCCTTTCAACTACTTACCTCTTTATATGAAAAATACTTTTTCTAAGGGTTCTATACCATACGGATTGACTAAGGGTCAAGCTAGATACCACGAGAATATTTGACAAACAAAGATAAAGAAAAATTCAACAAGTGGTATTGTCTTTGAAACTGTTAGTTCATTTGATGATGATGAGTATTTCCTAATGATAACTTACCATCTTGATTCTCTAAATGTCCCTACAGATCCCTTCTGTCCTCTGGATGGGCTCTGTTTGGAGACTTTAGATGATTCCGATGACCTTCAAGTTCGGGATGCACCCCCTGAATTTGAAGAGGAAATTAAATCGACAGTCGATGAGTGAAGAGAAATTAACCTGGGAAACGATGATGACCCTCGTCCGATTTTTATAAGTACTCTATTGAGTGAGGGTGAAACCCGGGATTTAATTCAATTGTTGTCCGAGTTCAGGGATTGCTTTGCCTGGACATATAACGAAATGCCAGGTTTGCCCGCTGAGGTAGCGGTCCACAAACTTGGGGTTCGGCATGATGTCATTCCTGTTAAACAAGCTCCTCAACGCATGCGCTTAGAGATTGAGAAATAAGTCGTTTCCAAAGCTAAGAAATTGGCTGAAGTCGAGTTCATTCGAGAGGAACAAAATCCCTCTTGGGTGGCTAGTGTCGTACCAGTTCGATAGAAAAATGGTTAAATTCAGATTTGTGTCGACTATAGGGATCTGAATAAGGCATGCCCTAAAGATGAGTTCCCCCTACCAATACCAGAACTTATGGTGCACATTGCCTTCTCACATGCTATTTTCTCTTTTATGGATGGCTCATCAAGTTATAACCAAATCAAGATGGCCCCAGAAGATGAGAGAAATACTGCGTTCAGAACTCCTATAGGGATCTTCTGTTATAAGGTAATGCCATTTGGCCTAAAGAATGCTGGAGCAAATTACCAGCGGGCCATGACTCGCATCTTTGACGACTTAGTCCACATTCAAGTTGAGTGTTATATTGACGATTTAGTTGTCAAGAGCAAGGTCAAAGAGGCTCACCTATATGACTTAAGAGTTGTATTTGAACGGTTGCGCCGCTACGATTTGAAAATGAACCCCTTAAAATGTTCCTTTGGTGTCACTTCGGGAAAATTCTTAGGATTCGTAGTGAGGCACCGAGGAATTGAGATTGATCCTGCTAAAATTGAAGCCATCTTAGATATGCCATCTCCCAAGAGTCTTACTCAGCTAAGGTCTCTACAAGGTAGATTGGCATATATAAGAAGGTTTATTTCTAACCTTTCCAGGAGATGTCAACCCTTTTCTATCATTGAGAAAAAAGATACTAAATTCGTATGGGACGAGAAGTGCCAGAATGCCTTTGACGATATCAAACAATACCTTTCCAACCCGCCAGTTCTGGCAGCCCCAATTCTAGGGAAGCCATTAATTCTTTACACCGCCGCCTTAGACGAGTCTTTAGGTGCCTTGCTAGCTCAAGGCAATGACGAAGGGAAAGAGAATTCTCTCTATTACCTTAGTCGAAGACTCCTTCATACTGAAATTTGATACCCATCGATCGAGAAGCACTGTCTTGCTTTGGTTTTTATGTCCTAGAAGCTAAGGCATTATATGCTGTCCCACCCAATCAGTTTGATTTCGAGAGTTAATCCTTTACAGTATCTTATGACCCAACCTACGTTATCAGGATGCTTAGCACGTTGGTCTATGATACTACTCCAATTTGAGATTACTTTCATTCCCCTCCGTGCTGTGAAAGGATAGGCCATTGCCGATTTTTTGGCAGCACACCCGCTGCCGGCAGATTCTCCTTTGATTGATGATTTACCCGATGAACAAATCATGAGTTTGAGGGAATCTGGAGAAGCCATCTGGGAATTATATTTTGATGGTGCAACATCCTCTTGTAGGAATACCACCCAACAATCTATAATTCCTGGAAAGGCCAGAGTCGGTTTAATTTTTATAACGCCAGAGAAAGGGATGTTGCATTTTTCCTACCATTTATTAGAGCCTTTCACAAATAACGAGGCTGAATATGAAGCTCTGATAACTTGTTTGGAACTTGCAATTTTAATTGAAATCAAAGTGATTAAGATCTTCGGCGATTCCCAATTGGTGATCAACCAAGTTGCAGGAACCTATAAGATCTTAAATCCTAATCTCCTGAAATACCACCAGTACACACTTCACCTTCTTGAACAAATTCCTACTGTTACTCTGTATAGGGTTCCCCGTGGAAGAAATTCTGCGGAAGATGCCTTAGTAAAGCTTGCAAAGGAATTTGCATGTCCTGAGGAAGATTCCATCCCAATAGAGATTCAGGGCCGCAAAACCCTTTCTCCTATAGATTTGGAACACATCAGTAAGAATCCCTTCCAAGTCCTTTCTGCCTCTTCAACGATTAATGAGGAAGGCGATTGGAGACGACCTTTAATTGAATACCTTCGAGAAGGGAAACTTCCCCAGGATAAATCTCTTTCCAATCAAATTAAGAAACGTGCCCTATCTTATGCACTAGTTAACAACTTACTATATCGTCGATCATTCGATCAGATGTGGCTGCGTTGTTTGGACAAACGAGAAGCCCTGAAGATTGTTAATGAAGTCCATTCAGGACTATGCGGTGCACATCAATCGGATCCAAAAATGAAATTGAGAATTAAAAGACTTGGATACTACTGGCCTACAATGATTGACGATTGCATGAATACTGCAAAGCACTGTCATTAATGTCAGGTCCATGGTGTAGTTTTACATCAGCCGCCTAATGTGTTACACCCTAAAATAGCCTCGTGGCCCTTCGAGAGTTGGGGCACAGATATCATTGGGCTGATTGACCCTCTCTCTTCGAGAGGTCATCATTTCATATTAGCTGCGACTGATTACTTTTCAAAGTGGGCGGAAGCAATTTCCCTGCATAATGTAACATCCCGCCATGTGTTAAAATTCTTTCGTGACCATATCGTATATCGATTTGGCGTGCCCCGCAGAATTATATCTGATAATGGGTCCGCATTCAAGTCTACAAAAATCAATAATTTTGTAATACGCCATAACATTGATTGGAGATACTCGACAATCTATTACCTCCGGGCAAATGGGTTGGCAGAGGCCTTCAACAAAATCTTGGTGCAAATCATTAAAAGGACCCTTGATGATAACAAACGACAATGGGATGAGAGGTTGGTGGAAGCTTTGTGGGCCTACCATACCACTTATAGAACCCCGATTCAATCTACCCAGTTTACATTAGTGTACGGATCTGAGGCCGTTCTACCCTTGGAAGTACAAATCCCTTCGCTCAGGATTACAGTTCGGAATCAAATTACAAATGAACAAAATGCAAAACTACGGTTGGAAGAACTCGAAGGCCTTGAAGAGCGACGCTTCCAAGCTCAACAAAGTCTAGAGTTATACAAATCCTGTATGGTTCAAGCCCAAGATAAGCTAGTGCGACCTAGGACCTTCCAAGTGGGAGATTTGGTACTGGTCCTTCGGAGGCCTATCTTAGCCCATCGAAAGTTGGGTGGTAAATTTGAACCAACTTGGGAGGGACCCTTTGTCATAGAGACTGTCTACGAAGGAGGCTCGTATCAGCTAGTGGATTGTAAGGGAAATCACCCAATGTTACCTGTCAACGGGCGTTTCCTTAAGAAATACTATGCTTGATGTAGCTCGTTTTATCAATCAATAAAATATCCTTTTTGATTTGCTACTTTGTTCTGGTTTTTTTTTTTTTTTTTACTTTTTAATGTATCTTTATCTTCTCTTTAAGGTCCGATTCTTCCTACCCTTAGGATCACACCCGCTAGTGGTGGAGTACGCCCTCTGTGGCACCATCCTGGCATTTGACTTCTGAATTAGTGGTGGAGTACGCCCTTTGTGGCACCATCCTAATTCACACCCGCTAGTGGTGGAGTACGCCCTCTATGGCACCATCCTAGATCCCAGTTAATTTGCCTATTAGGAGTAAGTCTTCTATCAGCATCCTATAGGACTAAGGTTGGGTGATGCCCTTTCTTAAACTCAAGGTTAGGTATTCCCTACCTTAGTTTCTCAGTTAATTTTCCTATTAGGAGTAAGTATTCTATCAGCATCCTATAGTCCTAAGGTTGGGTGATGCCCTTCCTTAGACCCAAGGATAGGTATTCTCTACCTTGGTTTCCCAGTTAATCTGTCTATTGGGAGTAAGTATTCTATCAGCATCCTGTAGACCTAAGGTTGGGTGATGCCCTTCCTTAGACCCAAGGTTAGGTATTCCCTACCTTGGTTTCCCAGTTAATCTGTCTACTAGGAGTAAGTCTTCTATCAGCATCCTGTAGATGTAAGGTTGGGTGATGCCCTTCCTTAGACCCAAGGTTAGGTATTCCCTACCTTGGTTTCCCAGTTAATATGTTTACTAGGAGTAAGTCTTCTATCAGCATCCTGTAGACCAAAGGTTGGGTGATGCCCTCCCTTACACTCTTAAAATTCTATTCAAAATTTCCATTCGGTCAACGCCAATGTGTGCAGCAGAAGTTTCTTCTACTACACACATTGGGGGTCCATTTGTTGACCTCATTCTTGAATGAGGTCACTCTTAACTCCTCCCTGAGTCCTAGATCCTAGGATCTTCCTATCTCCTAGCCCTTAGGCTCAATTAGAATCTTAATTCAATCCAAACCTAGAATCCTTAGGCTAAAGACTTAGGTTCTAAAGCGCTTCCTAGGTGATGTTTCCACCACCTTGAAACCCAGTCAATTGACTTTTGATTCAAGGTCTGTCAATCACATATTGATGTGGCATGTCTCTAATATCAACCCTCCAAATTTGAGCTCATTTGGAGGACTTTAACCCCATAAACTCAATCAAAATCCAAAGGCTATAAAACCTCCAAATATTTACAGTCTATGCCACTGAACATACCATTAAATAGATCTTGACCCTAGAGCTTTCTCCAAAGCTTCTAGTCACCTCCAGATCTTTGATTATAACCCATTGAGCAGTAAACTGCATTTTTTTTATACCCATTTTGACCCCTGGTTGACCATGGGGTCAAAATGACTAAAATACCCCTATGGGATTCAAATGCCCATTTCAACTGAAATGAACTCCAAATTGCTTGGAACCACATCTAACAAGTTTCAAATGCCAAAACCATTCTCTTGGATCCAAACCCAGACATTGGGTCAACCTGGTTGACCAAGTAAACCATGTTAGACCAATTAACGCATACACCCCATTTCATCCAAACTCATGGATCTAAACCACTCCAAATCCAGTTTAATCCAAGGGATGACCCCTTTGGGCATCCAAGACACCCCTCTTGGAGACCCAAGACTTGGGTTCACTTAGGTTTGCCATTTGGCTTGACCCAAGTGACCAAAGAGAGGTCTCTCTTGAGCAATCTCTCAACCTTAATCAAATTGAATCCAAATCAAGGTGCTATTGGGTTCCCCTTGACCCAATGCACCTCCCTTGACCAGCCCAGCTCTTGGGCTCACTTGGGTCAAGAGTTAGGCTAACCCAAAGTGCCTAAAACCACTTGGGATTGAGCCAATTCTTGACCTAAGTCAAATTGAATTTGACCAACACTTCCATTGGGTTCCCCTTGACCCAATGCACTTTCCTTGACCAGCCCAGCCCTTGGGCTCACTTGGGTCAAGAGTTAGGCTAACCCAAAGTGCCCAAAACCACTTGGGATTGAGCCAATTCTTGGCCGAAGTTAAATTGAACATGATCAACTCCCCTAATAGAAGGCTCTAGGTCCAACACACCTCCTCCAGCCAGCCCATGCCTTGGGCTAACTTGGGTCAGGTTTTAGGCTAACTCAAAGTAGCCAAAACCACTTGGACCCGAGCTATCTTCCAACCCAGATCAAATACCCAATTACCACTTGCATTGGGTGCACCATACCCAGACCCACCTCCCATATCAAGCCCAGGTTCTAACTTGACTTGGGTTGAGCTCAATCTGATCCAAACCGAGCAGGTTTTGGTCCAACCGAGCCACCAGAGCGAATTGGACCTCCTCAGGCCCAATTGAGCTCACTCTCGACTCCAGCATGTCCCCATCGACCTTCCCTGGTCAACCCGACCTAAACTCCAGCCGGCGGCGGTCGGAACCAATAGAGAACTAGCTCCGGTGGTCCCCCCCAGACATTCCTGACCCAAAGCCTTCCAAAGGTTGTGGCTCATCGGCTTGAGGCTCACGAGCCCTCTGGGATGGTGCCCCCTTCCACCTGGCATCAATCCAAGGCCCCTCCAGCTCAATCCCAACCTTTCGAGCTCGCGGGAGACGGCTGAATAGGGTGGAGCTCCCCAGACCTCGCCATTTGATCCCAGGCGATTTCGAATTGCTCCGAGAGTTCTTTGACCTCCCAGTGTCTTCCTCCAGCTTACCAGACCGTCCCATCCACCCGTTCGAGCGAACTCCAGCGAAAGCCCATAGCCTCCCGCTCGAATTTGTACCTCCGGCCTTCCTCCAGTCCCGACGTCTGAAGGAAGTCTGCTCGCCATCATCTCCTGAAGCTTCCTGATAGAGTAGCTCATCCGTTGAGACTATCTCTGCGGTAATCCCTCCATCCTGAGCTCCCTAGCTAGGTAGTCCGGTCAAGTGTGAAGGAAACCTTCACCCCAACGAATTTCCACCGTTGGATTGAAGGTTTCCAATATCCTGATCCTTCCTGTGAAGTTTGATCGAAGTTTGCCGGCGAGATCGCCCAGATCACGCCGGAGAAGCTTCACGGTCTCGGATTCGAGCGGGAGGTTGAAGACGTAATCCTGGCCGTTGATTCGGATCAACGGTTGGGATTAGATCCCATGATTTTGGATCGCCGTTAATCATGGTCGTCCAATCCTCCATCCGACGGCTACGGTTAACCCAACCGTTATGCGGTCAGCGCCAATGATTTCCCTGCCAATCGTGACGCGCCACGTGTAAAGCGCGGTTGACTGTGTAATGACTGGATTAAAAATTCCAGAAAATTCATAAGAACTTCAAAAATTGATATCTCCCTGCACACCTGGCCAAATTAGGTGTCTTATGCTCATTGGAAAGGTCTCAGGGAGACCTACAAAAGCCCTATGGTTCCAGGCACTGATTAAATCTATGTTGAGTTTAATTTTGATTTGAGCATTCTATCAATTATTGCAATTATTGATTAAATATAATCCCACCATGCCTGGAATTTTGGGAGATTGAATTTGGGTGTGTTCCTGACATGTCCAAATTTTATCCCCCCATTTTGAGTTGTTCAAGGGCACTCTCTCCTAATTTTGAGTTGTTCATGGTTGACCCTATCCAATGAGACTTAGGTTGTGATTTTTTGTGTGATGATGATGTTTAGGATAAGGAATTTAGGGCCTGTGATTTTGCCCCAATCCAAGCCTAGTATAGCTCGCTAGGAATTTTTGAAGGTGACTTAGAGTTCACCTTAGGTGGCTTGGTTAGTCACCTTAGGATACTCCATTTGAGCCCAAAGTTGGTGGGTTTAGTCCTTAGGATAAGGTGATCCTATGGCCCAAATCTCATCAGATTTGGAGTTCATTTGGTTCATGAAATAGGAGCCACAATAATCCCCCTTAGAATTGGCCTTTAATCCTAATAAAATTCTGATAAATCAATTTTAATTCCCAAAATTTCCTAAAATACTTCTAATTGACCTCAATTGACCCTTTAATCACTGAAAATTGAAATCACTTGAGTTTGTCTTTTAAATCTATTTAAATTTAATTTTAAGTTAAAATCAATGTTTAATCAATTTTAATTAATTAATAATCATTAAAAATCCCAAAAAATCTTAAAACATTTTTTGATCTCTCCTTAGATCATTTCTGATCTTTGGAGTTAATTTCAGGAAGTTTGGGACTCATTTGGGTTCAAATCATTAAAAGGGCCCTTAATTGAAACAATTAAATAATTCGAATAAATACCCAAACTTCCAAAATTCATAACTAATTGTAGAAAATTTCAAATCAATCAAACTCAGTGGCTAATGACTCTAATTAAAATCTAGTATTTTCAAAAAATGTCAAACTCCCAAAATCTAGTCAAATTCAAAAAGTCAACATTTTGGTCAACTTCAGGTCAAAACCAAGTCAAAACTTCTAAAAATCATAACTTTTGATAGAAAACTCCACATGTAACGTGCAACCTGTCTAATAACGCATAATTAAGTCTAGTACTTATTAAAAATCCGAAACCCTTAATATTAACCCTAATTTTAAAAATCAAATAAATTACCCACTTTAGGACCTACCCAAACCACACGACCTTCTACACACACTTTAGATGATGTGCTAGGAAAACCAACTCTAGATCTAGGTTAGGCTGGTGTTTACTTTACTGTCGTGTGCCAGATTTTTCATAGTTTTCACTGTATGTTGTGAATGAAATTGCTTTGCTGTGTCTGCTTACTTTTTTTACTGAACTCTATGGATGGTTGAGGTGTTTGGCGACTAGGTTACCCTTAGGATAGGTACGATCTGAATATTCACACAGTTTTCTACAGGTGGCCATGCTCATGCAGAGCAATAAAAAGGGGGGCTAAGTTAATAAAAAAATCAATTATTATAACTGCTTGCACAGGTGCTTCAGTTCCTAAAGCCCCCAAATAAAAGGAGCGTGGCAAGTGTGTTTACCTTCTTTTCTACACATATATATAACTGCTTGGGAATAATTGCTATTTATTTATTAACTGTTTAGGATAACCCTGCAGGTGAGTCTAGATTTTATTTTTCAAGCAAATGTAATTTGTGTAAATATTAAGTGTTTTGAAAGTTAGCTTTGAGTTGGGATATATATAAGTCCAAAGCTTGGAATCCGAAGAGAAAAGGGTGCCCCTTAAAGGAGTACTCCTTTTCTATTTGGAGATCCAAATTTGGATCATACTTCTTCCCTACCCAAAGGGGAAAGAGTGTCCTTCCCCTTGAAGGAAGTGCCCTCTTATCCATTTGGGTAGTCTACTACGAAGGATCCAAGGAGCTAGAAGAAAAGGAGCCCAAAGAAGAACAAGATTGAAGAATTGAAGATTGAGAGTATCCCACTCAAAACTACTTGAGTCATTACTAGGTTTAGAATCCGGGTTGTTGTCAGTGGTGCCCGGCCACTTTACTTTCTGCAAAATTCTGGTTTGTAATAAGCAAGACAACTTTGCCTATGGACATTTATTAATTAATTTATATTTGATGTGTTGAATTGATTACCTTTAGGACTGCTTGTTTTTCTTAGTTTTTTGGCTTTTGTGTGCCATTTTTGTTTCGCCTAGATACGTGAGACTCGTGAGGGTGTGAAAGTTTTATACTCATAATTTTAAAAGTCTAAAATTTTAGTGAGTCTAAATAACATAGAAAGATAACGAACTTAGGGAATTAGCCAGGGATCGACCCCGGGGTCGCATGCTTATTTTTGCATTACTCTTTCCTTGCTTTAGACCCTTCCCCGCCTGCGGGTAGAGTCCGGATAGTTTGACCTATTTGGACGAGGTGCCGGACCTGGGGAAGCCCAGTCTTCTAAAAAAAATATTTTCTAAGCCTGTTTTTAAAATTTCAAGCATACTTAATTTGAGGTTGTTAACTAGCATGCCTTGCATTAGAAACAAATTAAAAGTGTCAAAATTTTAATTGCATTAGTCTTTAGCATTTTTGCACCCTGCATAAGTCAAAGGGGCCAATTAAGGAATTTCTAGATGTCGGCCCCAACTCTCCAAAACCTTTAAATAAAATGTCCCTACCACTCTTTCATAAATGACCGGACTCATTTATTTTAAATCGATTAGGTGGTTAGCTGGCTCCCCAATCCAGACCGGGATAAGTCCAGGTTCTACACTGCATTAGTTAGGTTCGGACGACTGTGGTCTAGTGTCCAAAATAGATTTAGGATCCAGGGAAGATCTTTGATTATAAGACCCCAAACTTTTAGAATCTAATCCCAAATTTCTAATAAAATGCCCAACTTTAATTAAATATCATTTCAATCCAAAACATAAAGCCTAACACTTAGATTAATTCGGGACACTTCCGGATGGTTCTGGAATCTTAAAGTGTCCCCTACTCTTCTCCATTTGATTCTGTTAATAACTGGTCAATTTTGATCCATTCCCTTTTGAGTTTTCAAAATTCACTTCTCTTTTTGATATCACTCATAAAAAATCTAACGAAATTCGGCCACCATTTTAATCGGGAGTTTTCGTGGGAGATTCTATCTACCTACGATATAATTAACTATGAGGGCATGCACTCGTAGGAGATTTGGAATCACACACGCACCTTATTTTAAAATTGATTTTCCAAAACCTTATTAGATTTCTTTGGGAAAGGGTAAAAAAAATGACTGCCGTTATTACATTAGGAGGATTATCATTGAATGGTGTTATCTCCCTTCGGGGAGATGCATCCTTCTTTGATAAGACTTTGGATGTGAATTCGATGATCATACTTCTTAAATATTATAATTGGATATTTAGTTAAATTTCATTCTGTCCCCTCGGGGCCATATGAAATTTTTCTTTAGAGTCCGATCATGATATTCAAGATGAGTTCCATAATTCTAAGTCTAAACACTACTATGGAATTTTATTTTCATCCTTCAGGGTGATATAATTTTTCTAACGGGTTTATTTGACCTTAGAATTAGAATTAAATCTTAATTTTAGAATCCCCAAAGAAAACTAATAATTTTCAAAAATTGTTTTCAAAATTCCACCAACAACATCATACCTGGAGCCCATATCTTACATAGATGTTAGTACTTCCAAATAATTCTCTATTAGTATGGCCCATTAGACTAACTAAAAAATTCTTGAATCTATAAAGGCACTAGTGGATGTCTCAATTTACTATTCAATCTTTATAAAAAAAATTGTAACACTTTTCTTTAGGAGTCAGAATCAAATTAGGAGCATAATTAGCCAATGAAGTAAACTCAACCTCATATTGCATCACTCTCTTGTATCCCTTATCCAATATGCTAAAAGCTTTTGCATCTATTATCGAGCTGATGGAGATATAAACCACATTGTGAACACTAATGTGAACTCTTCCAAAGTAATTTTATCATTTACCATCCCTTGAAACTTCTCTTGTTGTAGTCCTATCCACCATTTCTTAGCCTCTCCTTCAAAAAATAATATTGTTAATAGTACCTTTTAGTTCTTTGGGCACTATGTATTTGTTGCAACTCGGGCTTCCGAGTTTATGATTTTGATGATAACAAATAATATTTATTAATCTTTTATTTCTCCTGGTATTTGCAGTGCATATTTCTTTCTATGTTAACTAATATTTCAGGTACATCATGCACCATTCTTTGAAGATTCAAGGCTCAAGATTGCGTAGAATTGATCGTATTAAATGAGTCTGTAATTTTCATTTATTGAGTCAAGTCTTATAATGATGTATGTTAGTTTGTTGATCTCATAAGACTTTGTAAGAGTCTTTGGCAGCCATTGTGTCTTCATTCTTTTGGAGAAAACTTGAAGAGAGGACTTGAAAGGGAGAGAGGAAAGGGTGAAGTTTGAGAGAGGGAGAAGATCCTTGGAGGGGGTTTCAAGGGAGTGTAAAGGAGATCACACGGTTGCTCCGGCGATCTTGCACCTCAGTACCATGGGATTCAAGGTTCGTCTTGAAGGAAGTTTTGGGAAGAAGAAGATCTCATTGGTGTCAAAGGACCCAGCTCCTCCGCCGCACCGGGGAAGGTGGAAGTGATTGTGTAAAGGCTTCTCCGCCTAGCTGTGGGGGCTAAAGGAGAATCACTAAAGTTTTAGTGTAATACTCGGAGGGTGCCTCTGGAGAGTGGACGTAGGTCATGGTTTAACCGAACCACTATAAATTGGTGTGTTCTTTCCTTTATTTTTTCTGCACTTTATTTCCGCATATATTTTTTATTGTGATTTATTGCGTGAATGAAATTGATTATCTATATTTTTATTGTGAATGAAATTCGCTTCCGCATAAAGTCATAAAAAGATATTTCTTTTCATTAAAGAAGTTTTTAATCATCCAATTCACCCCCCTCTTTGCGCATCTAGTAATTTCAATTGGCATCTAAAAATTTCAATTGGTATCAGAGCAATTTCAATTGGTATCAGAGCAATTTCAGTATTATCCAAGATCTTCTTTCTCCTTAATAGACTGTCTTCTATAACCTAGGGTCCTACAACTCCTTTGAATAGTGAGGGATTTAGTTTATGAGATATATATAAATGCTTATCTCCTTCTTCCTCCTTGCACCCAATGGCTCACTCTATGTATCATCCATTACCTGTGCTAGAACTCTAGCCAACTGCATAATACTACCTGATGCTACAAGAGATGCACTATGTTGCTCATTTGATATACTTTGCTCTGGTAGATCTTTGTTAACTATTTACTTACAAAAATCCTACATGATTAATTTATTCATGCAATTAATTATATATGCATAATAATACAGCTTAATCTATCGAATCTTCCCAACTCAAAATCAATACCTACAGCTCTAGTAATAATTCAATTCTTCCAACAACTGCTATAATACTAATTTTTTTATGCCCTTGAATCAAATTTGGAAGAATTATTCTATTATCCTTTAATAATATTAACAATGATCACTAGAGCTATCTAATTTCTTTTATCAATAATATAAACTAGATGAAGAAATTATTTTATTGATCAAAATATTAATATACATATGTAATTATACTCTAAAAATTATAAACAATAGTAAGGAGTTATATACTCATAATGTACAATCTCTCTGCTACTAACTACAAAAGAATAACTAAACAAAATAAAAGAAAAACTTAGAGGATTTTATAACTAACCAGTCTTACACTGTTGATCCTCTTCCCTAATCTTAAATAATTTAAACCACATATAATGTGCTATAAAGCCAAATAGGTAACTAAATCATACAATAGAACTCAAAGCACGGTAAAAACGTAGTATACATTAGGGGTGAAAACGAGTCAAGTCAAGCTCAAGCCAAGGGATGTTCGAGTTGAGATCGATTGCTAAAAAATTGAGCTTGAGCATGAGCTCGAGCATGATTCATGCTCAAAATACAAGCTTGAGCTTGAATCATCTCACATTGAGCAACTCATCGAGCACCATCCTGAATAGGTTAGTAGTCACGACCTTCATCATTTTGAGCTCCATCGTCATCATCCCGGGCACTGTCATTGACATGCCAACCTCGTCTTCTCCCTACGTAGATCCATCATTGAACTCCCTAGCTCCATTATAACTCATCCTGATCTCTATTGTTGCCCTCCCATCCTCCATCATCACACTCATAGTCTAAATCGCTACCCTCCCTAGTTTCATTGTCACTCATCCCGAGCTCTACTGTCACCCTCCTGTCATCTGTCATCACCCTCCCTAGCTCCATCTCCGCACTCATCGTCGCCCTCCCAGCCTCCATCATCACCCTCTCATCCTCTGTTGTTTCCCTCCCATCCTCCATCATAGACCTCTATCTTCACTCTCTGATTTATTTTCCTATCTGCCCAAATTGAAAATTCATTTTCCCACCCGACCTATATGAACTGCTTAGTGAGATGTCAAGTTGAGCATATGTCACTTTGAGCTCAAGCTAGATAAGATGCCAAGCTTGAATTTGTGTTCGAGCTCGACTCTCGAGTTTGATAAGCTCGACTCATCGAGCCTCTTATTGAGTCAAGCCTGTGTCAGCGAATGAGCCGGCTTAACTCAGTTGTACTCATAATTTGAATGTAATCAGCCAATTTATAGCAATAGTAGTTAATATAATCACGAATCTATAAAAAAATAGTAAAATATATGTAGTAGCAGTAAAATCTATGAAATAGTAAAGCAATATGATATTGATGCCAATAGAATAATTTAGTATAAAATTAGTATTATCGATAAACTAGTAAACTAGTAAATTAATATATAAGTAGATCTATTTATCAGTTCAGAGGCTGAATCAATATACAGTAAATAATCCTTCCCAAATTATATATCTTAACAGTAAGGAAATCGTATAAAATAATAAACCTGAAATCCCTATGAAAACTATCAAAATAAATAATAATGTAATATAATCATATCCATATACACATGAGGTTCAATCATTCTATATCAGTATTTAGTTAATATCTTATATCACATGATAAATATCACTTGCTCAATATCATATGCTCGGTAAAGGAATTATGTGTTCAGTATTTCTAAATCATTTAATAGTGAATTAATAGTTGTAATAGTGAAGTGAATTAGTAGTAGCATTAATAATAATATAAGTATCTATAAACTGGTAGAAATAATGATAAAACAATAATCAATAAAATATTTAAAGAATGAAATAAAAGTAATGTATTAACATACATTTCAATAATCACACTAAATAAGTAAGGAGTTTCAGCTTATGTAGTATTTTTCTAGTACTCAATAATCAATAATCACTAAATAAATAATTGTTAGCTTAGTAAATAAACTCATCACTATTCGGGCTTATGCAGTATTTTTCTAGTAATTAGTAATCAGTAAATCAATAATTATAATCAATAAATCAATATTTTTATATGCAGCACAATAATAACTCCTTATAACTCCACATCAGTAAATTAGGTGAATTAATAGAGGATAACATCAAACTACAGTATTTATAGTAAATCTCATTAGCCCGCATTCCTATATAGGTCAGTCAATCTTTAGCCAACATCAATAAAACTAGCCATTACTTATCCTCATATATATTATTATCATAATATTATAATACTAATATCAACTTGTTATTACCCTTTCGTATATTCATATTCATTAACAACATTTCTATTACCAGTATGCTTATATTAAAAATACACAAAATTTTTATTATGTGTAAATCATTCAAAATAACATAACATTCAATTTACCTAACAAAAATCATTCAACCAAAATATACATAATAATATATATTATAACATATAAAAAGTTGTGCGGTCAAAGTTTACTAAATCCAAAGAAATGCAATAAACGTAATTTACAAGAAATCAAATGGTCAAAATAAAAATATTTAAAAGTAGAGATATGATTATAATTACTGACCATAATATGAATAATTTTTTTAAAAGCGACAAAGTAGATTAATGACCAAAATGCAACCTTTTTTTTTCTTTCTCCTCATTCCATGCCAAGACAGAACAACGCTAGTGGCATGAGTGAGTGGAGAGAAATGGAGAGAAATATATATATAATAATAAATTTTAGCTTGTAGTGTCGTAGCGCCACCACCCAATGCCACAGCACTGCATATTGAATCCGTAATTGTTGTAGAATAGAGAATTCAATACCACGGTGGTGATTTTGGGTGCTGCTAAACTCACAGGTCCAATGTCATCACATCACAAGCTCTGCATCACAACACTCTAGTTAAAAAAGAAATTATGTTTCTTCATTTTTAATTTTTTATTTTCAAAATTGGGTTATACATTTAACTTCCTTTACAACCATGCCATTTTTTCATTTTTTTTCTTATATAACTTAGAATTTTCATAAGTATCATTTCAAAATTCTTCCAACTTGATCAATAGTATTAGCCTTTTCTCCTTAGCATCCTTAAGATTATAATTTAATTAATTTACTACCTGAAATACTTTATGCTCTAACTCTAAGGGTAAGTGACAAGCTTTTCCAAAAATCAGCTTATATGGAGACATTAAAATTAGGCTTTTGAATACAGTCTTGTAAGCCCAAAGTACATCATTTAATCTCAATGCTCAATCCTTTTTATTTGGCCTCATAGTCTTTTCTAGAATTCTTTTTATCTATCTATGACTTAACTTTGTGTGGCCACTATTCCTATGCTTAATTTCATATTTTAAAACTAAGTTCTCCACTCTTATACTGTAAAAATAACTCTCCAATCATTAGTGATGTTTCTAGGTACTCTAAAACTTGAAAATATATTTTTCTTTAAAAATTTAATCATTACCTAAACATCTAACCAAAATAAATCAGTAATGGTCTAACCAAAAGCTCTCTTAAATTTTCTAAGAACCCTAATCAATTTATCTTCTTGATCTTCTTCTAGTTCAATATAAATAATAATAGGTAATGTTGACTCTTCTCCTAAGAAGGCATACTTAAGTGGGAAAACAATACTTTTAACTCCAAATGGATGCCTCTTAAATAGATGGTTTCAAGGGCTTCCCTAGATATGATATATCTAGCACTTCATACCACTCGTGTAAAACTCTAGAGTCTTCACTAATCATATGAACTACATCTCCATCTACTTATATTATGTTATTCTAACACAATGAACTCTCCAAAGAACTATCAATCAATCATTCTACCATTAAATTCTCCATGCAATCATCAATTAAATCCAATCTTTGACAATCCTTACTATGACCCTTAGGAAATTTTCTAGATTTCAAGACATTAAAAGTAATTTCCTATTCCTAAACCCTCATGGTCAACTCTCCCTTCTACACATTAATTAATGCCCTACTAGTAACTAAGAAAGGTCTACCCAAAATTATAAGTTTCTCCCTATCATCCTCTATGTCTAAGATAACAAAGTCAATAAGAAAGATAAACTTATCAAACTTGACTAACACATCCTCTATCACTCCCATGGATAAGTGAATGAATGGATTGCTAATTGAATGGTAATAGTGGTGAGTTGAACTTCTCCTAGGTCAAGTCTCTTGCGTATGGACAAAGGCATGAGATTTATACTAGCTCCTAATTCACATAATTCCCTCCCTAAAAATTAATCTCTTATAACCATAGGATTGATAAAATTACCTAGGTTCTTAAACTTCTTAAGGGAGTTTCTTTTATAGAATTGCACTGCATTCCTCAATTAGGGAAACCGTTTTAAAATCTCATTATTTTCTCTACTTCCTTTAGATGTCTTTTATGAACTTAGCATAGGCAAGAGTTTGCTTTAGGGTTTTAACAAATGGAATGTTAATAGTTAACTTTAAAATAATTCCAAAAATTTAGAGTGCTACTTATCTAAATTTTACTTTAACAATCTTTAGACAAATGGTGGTCGTGGTCTGTCAACATTTTTTATGGAGTTTTTTATGTCCTTATCAACTTGAGGTTATTCTTCAAGCTAGCTGAGTTCTATAAGTGATTCTACAGATGTATCCTCCTCGGGTTCATCCTTATTCCTAACCAATTCTTGCAACTCTCTCCCATTCATCAATTGAATAGCTTTCTAATGCTTCTTATGTTTTTTTGTGAACCTCTGTATTGCTAGGTAAGGTTCCATATGGTCTCTTATTTTTTGATTTAGCTAACTGCTCTAATTAGCTTTCAGTGTTCTTTATTGCAGAAGCTTGTAATTGGGTCCTCATTTACAAAACAAGGTATTCTTGAGAAGGTTTCTTATCCTTATTATGGTTATTGGCATTAAATCTAGGAGGATAATTAGGCCTTAGATTTTTTATTGTTTTATTGCACTGGTTTTTAGCTTCCTATAGGCTTGGGTTGGTTAAAATTCTAAAGATTATCCTCCATATATTATTATTCCAATAAAAATTGAGGTGTTTATTTTAACCTAGATTGTAAGTGTTAGATAAAGAGTAATTTTGTCTATTATTATTGGCATTTAAAGATTCAACCTCTCATGAGTTTGGGTCACTAAATGCTCCAAAGATTTTCTCCTCTCTTGACATAGATGTCCCTTGGTTGTACTAACTCTAATATTATCTAATTTCTTAGAAAAAATAGCTACCTAAGCAATCAAATTTCTTAGAAAAAATAGCTACCTGAGCAATCAAAATAGATAAGATATTATATTCATCTACACTAACTACTTTTTCTAGTGTTCACTCTCTTAGAAGGCAATTAAAAATTATTGGTTGTCATTTCTCCAATCAAAGCTTATCCTTCACCAAAGGGTTTAGACATCAAAGAACCTCCAACAGCATCATCAATATTTATTCTGAGATATCTTATAAGTCCATGATAGAATGTCTAATTGATTAGCCTGTCATGCAAGGCATAGTGTGGACATTTTTCTTAGCATTTTTTTAAAATATCTCCCAAGCTTCATATATTGATTCTCTATGTAATTGATTTAATGAAGTGATTTTATTCTAATATGCTTGGCTAGAAACTTATAAGCCAAATCATTCCATGCGGTAATTGAGCCTGGGGGTCAGGAATTCAATATCTCTTCATCCTTTATGGAGAATATAAATAGTCTAAATCTAACACCTTCATTAGAGATCCCATTGCACTAAATTATTGCATAAATCTCTAAGAAACTAACTATATGTAAATTGGGATCTTCTACAAGATTTTCCTTAAATTAAAAATTTTGTACAATTTGAATGATAATAGGCTTTAACACAAAATTATTAGCTTGGATATTAGGCCTGCTTTGATGGATTATCTCTACCACGAGATTTGCGTAATCTTTAAGTGGTATCGGTTGGTTCTCTTCTTGTAATGGATCAACCATCTCTAAGTATTTGTATTATTTTTAAGATTTTTTTTAATTTTTTTTATGTGTTGTTTCTTTCTCTGGATCAAATAAGACCTCTTATAGTTGGTCTATATTATGCATCCAACAATAATAATAGCTTAATGAGAATGTAAATCTAGCAAAAATAAAAAAATTTCAATACAACAATATACTAAATTTAGTAAAACTAAAATAAATCAACAATTCTTTGAAAAATGCAAAACAAAATAAATGATAATTATCCAATTTCCTCAAAAACGGAGCCAAAAACTTGACCAACTCCCACTACTGCACTATAAAATAGGCAATTATTTGTGTAACTCTGGTTCTACGGAAGTGTTTTATAGTGCAATTATTTGTGTAACTCTGGTTCTACGGAAGTGCACGTGTCATGTAAAGTAAGAAATTAATGAGCAGAGCATCATTCTCACAAGGAGATGAATTACTCTAAGTTCACATTAGTACTGCTTATGTGAATCACCAAATTTATCATATCAATAGAGTTTAAGGTTGTGCTAATGAAAACTATCAACTAAGTTTTGAGATTTAAAATCCTATTTTTAAGTGACACTGAACCTATGATATAAAAATTCATGAATGAAAAAGTTATACTTCTCTTAACATTGTTGTGCATAAGAACATAAGTACTCATCGTATCTGTTGAGCTTGTTGGAGTGTCGAGCTAAGATTTTCCTCAACTATAGTTATTATATCTTATTCAGATTCCCAAACTATCCATCATATGTGTATACATGGTAGAATCTCATTTTAAATATCCTAGTTATTCCACTATTCCTCAATCAAGGATATAGATCATACTATATTTTTTAAGTTTATACAATATTTATACATAAACTAAATTAAGTACAAAAGATTTAAAAACAACTTTAAAAAATGCATGAAGTTCAAATCTAAACATTAAGAAAATATAGTTTTTAAAGTATCATAAGTTTAAATATATGATTTCTCTAACCATACAAATTAAAATAAACAAAATATCATTTATTTCAAACAAAATAAAAATACAAGAGTTAAATTAAGGAAAGATAGTTCCAAGAAGTTCTTTACATAAAGCTTATGGACTCTTCTTTCATTATAATTGATGTATTTGGCTTGCTCTATCACCCGCTACGACTCTGTGGCGACTTGGCATTGCGGCGTTCTATGTGGTGTCCCGATGATCCTTCAATTATGGTGTATTTTTACTTCTTTCTTGTACAAAAAGATATATTTAAATATATTTTTATGAAAATAAGCATAATTTGAATGATAAATTGTTTGCTTATCATGAACCCTCCATTTTCATGCTATTAAAGGAGAATAAGACATTCATTTTTGAATGCTTTGATTAAGAATAGATTGTGGAAGAAAGTAATACTCCACAATATCTTTTCACACATATAACATGCCAAAGATATGATGCTTGCAAAAAAAATTTAGCATTATTTGTGTATAAATCACCTATCAACTCTCAGCAAAGTGGAAAACATAATTCAAGTTGGAGTTAATCTTGATATCATCATATATCTTCTATTAAGATAGCACAAGAGAACTTAACTTTTGTTGGAAGTTGAATTTTGAAGGTATCATAAAAAATATACTTTAGCCATATAATTTTTTTTACATAATAAAATTACATTAAAAAGGAAAGGATACAGTCAAAGACCCCACCCAGGGCCACAACAATATATTAAAAGTATTAAACCATATGCAAAGAAATTGAAAAATGGATTGGAGTCATAATAACTTCGCGGACTCAGACCAGCACCGAGTTGCCAGGGAGGGGCCATCCATGGTAGATAACAAAATTGCAGCGAGAAGCTGCCAAATCAGTAAAACGAGCCACCTAGGATGCAAACCAACCCTAGCCATCCACGACGCTTGCACCAGAGCTGCTGCCTCATCGTCCATAGTGAAACTGATTTAAATGGGCAACCAAAACAACAAAATTGCCCATAACCTCCCAACCACAGCAACCAAAAGCAAAGGGGTAAACCCAACCATCAAAATAACCAACATTAGCAACCCAAAGGAATAAACTGAAATTAGCACAAAGCACAAATTTATTTTCTTCCACGTCTACCCCTACCACAAGAGGTAATAGGGACCACAGGATGATCAATCTGTAACGCAAAATCAGCTCCAGGTTCATCCTCGCCGCTGGAAGTGTTCGACCCCTCCAACCAATAAATTTGCTCAAGACAGGTATGATTTATAGTAGACTTTAAAAGGCATTTCAATTCCTTGATATAAGAGAAATAGGGACTTTAGAAAAAGGTTCACTGGATGACAGCTGAGGAGCTAAAGGGGAAGACGAAACAGAACCCTCCAAATCCAACTATGCAGGAGAAAAATAAGAAGTTCCAACCAACTGCATAGGAACCAACTCATTGATAGAAGAAGACACATCACAGGAAGCAACCAAAGGTTCAGTAGATTCCACAGACGGTTAATCGAAGCAAGCATAACAGCCCCACACGATAAGCTACCATTATAATTAGTTTGACAATTCACCTCTCCCACACCATGAAAATTAGGAGCAAAAAAAGAAGAAACCAAGGGAATTTCCTTAAAAAACTCCACACTCCCAACCTCACGCAAAAGAGGTGTAGACAGGGAGAGGACCAGAACACCAACAGACTGGTGTTCAATGACCAAAGCTACGGGGCTATAATCACAGGCAACTGCCAAAGTTTCCACATACTCAATATTCACTAAGTTAATATCCTCAATCTCCTTTGTAATAACATGATTCTCCACAACAGGGAAGACAGACTTCTCAATAACTAAAGGCACCCCAGGCAATACACTAGAGCCAGGAATGTAATTAGAATTAGGAATCAGCTGAAAAGCCTCACAGGGAAGAGAGGAGGCAACCTTGCCCAAAATCATCGGCTCAACAACAAGATGAAATTGACCGAATAAATGCCCAAAACACTTACAAGAGCCACAAAATTGAGGGAAATCCTTAAAAACCACTTGCTGAACATAGCCAACCTTCTCAGGGCCTAACCAGACCTTGTCAGGGTAGAATTGTTGCAACTCGGGCTTCTGAGTTTATGATTTTGATGATAACAAATAATATTTATTAATATTTTATTTTTTCTAGTATTTGTAGTGCATATTTCTTTCTATGTTGACTAATATTTCAGGTACACCATGCACCGTTCTTTGCAGTTTCAAGGTTCAAGATTGTGTAGAATTGATTGTATTAAATGAGTCTATAATTTTCTTTTGTTGAGTCAAGCCTTGTAATGATGTATGTTAGATTGGTGACCGTGCACACACAGAGGGAGCAAAAAATGTTTTTAAATATTTTAATTTTTTCTATACATCGTACTGTACGATCTATATCGTACTGTACGATCTAGTGTAATAGAAATTAATTAAAATATTTTATTTTCCTGAAAAAAAAATATTTTTAAAATATAACTAATGGTACTGTACGAACACCACATCATACTGTATGATCTGTTATAATTAGAAAGCCCACCATCCATTAAATTAGGCAAAATTTTAAATTTGAAAAGTTGTTCTAATCGTACTGTACGAACATTATCGTATTGTACGATGTTTAAAATATTGCCTAATTTAATCGTGTGATTATTCAATCAAAACGATTTAATTTTAATATTTTAATCGTCCTATACGAACTGGATCGTATTGTACGATCAACAGAGACAATTTTGGTGAACTGCTTGTTTATTGAACTGTTCGTACAATACATCGTATAGTATGAACTTCAATTGAACTGTTTATACAGTACTTACTGGACATCGTATAGTACTAACAGGTAAATTTCTACACATCATACTGGACGATCTTGCGATCGTACGGTATAATATTTGACGGGAGAATTGAGTTTTTTTATGGTTTTTTTAGCCCTCAATTTAAGCACTCTCATAAGACTTTGTAAGAGTCTTTTGACAGCCATTGTAGCTTCATTTTTCTAGAGAAAACTTGAAGAGAGGACTTGAAAGGAAGAGAGGAAAGGGTGGAGTTTAAGAGAGGGAGAAGAACCTTGGAGGGGTTTCAAGGGAGTATGAAGGAGATTTCACATGGTTGCTCCAGTGAGTTTTCACCTCAGTACCATCGGATTCAAGTTTCATCTTGAAGGAAGTTTTGAGAAGAAGAAGATCTCGTTGGTGTCAAAGGACCCGGCTCCTCCACCGCACCGGTGAAGGTTGAAGTGATTGTGTAAGGGCTTCTCCACCTAGCTGTGGGGGCTAAAGGAGAATCACTAATGGTTTAGTGTAATACTCGGAGGGTGCCTCAAGAGAGTGGACGTAGCTCATGGTTTGACCGAACCACTATAAATCGGTGTGTTCTTTCCTTTATTATTTCTGCACTTTATTTTCGTATTCATTTTTACTGCAATTAATTGCGTGGGTGAAATTAAGAATCTATGTTTTTATTATGAATGAAATTTTCTTCCGCATAAAGTTATAAAAAGAGTTTTCTTTTTATTAAAGAAGTTTTTAAACATCCAATTCACCCCCCTCTTGGCGCATCTAGTAATTTCAATTGGTATTAGAGTGGGTTTCAAAAATAGTATTTTAGAAAACCTTGAAAAAATCGATCAAGGCATATTTTGAAAATTGTAACATTGCGGAAGGCTATTGTATTACACGACCACCTTTATTTGAAAACATTTCTTTTAATTTTTGGAAAATTCGCATGTCAAATTTTTTGCAATCAATTGATTATCGAATGTGGCATATGATTCAACCTGGCTATTCTGTACCGTCATTTTTTTTAACAAAAAGAAATATATTAAATAATGAAAAGGTTAAAACAGTCTTCGAAAAAAAATAAAACGAGTTACATAATAAAAGACTTGACAAAACACCCTCTAGAAACGAAAACGAAGAACCAAACGACCCAACAGAGGGCTTAGTAGAACACCGAGACTACCAGCACCTCGAGACCACTCAAGGACCATCCAGAAGACAACGGTTGCCACCAGAATGATGAGGAGGATGCGAGCCCCAGCACATCATAGCCGCAAAAAAACCTTCGATAAGCAAACTGATGATAGCGCCAAACGTAAGCAAAGAAAAAAAAATTATCTTTTTCTCCCACCTCGCTTCCACAATTTCCCACGCAAGCCAGCCCTAAGAGGCCTTTCAGGAACCATTTCAAAATCAAAACTAGGATCTGAAAAAGAATCAGATTCAGATCCAATATCAGATGAGTTTTTCAACCAATCACCATGTGACCTAACATCCATTCCAGATTTTGAACCCACCATAGTTTGGGATGCCAATAATTTAACAGGAACATTAATCAAACTGCCTTGCACATTAGAAATATCCACCTGGTCCCCCACTGATGATTGAACTTTCCTAACAGAAGACTGACATTTATCCGAACCTTCCATAATACCCAGCATAGACGGATCACCTTGCAGCAACCCAACATCCACAACAGGCGTTAATACAGCCCCAACAGGAATAGAATTCAACCTCTCGTTAACATCCGTCACCAAAGAAACAATCGGGCTACCCCCCAACTCAGTCGTCTGCCCAGTAGGAACACACAAAGGAAAAAAAGGTATCACGATAGGAGACAGCAAAATCTCAGCCACACCCTTAGCACAACCATCAAGCATCATATTGCCATCCTGAATAGTTTCCAAATTCATATCAACGGGAGGATTAACAACCAGCTCCCCACACGGAACATCAACAACATTTTCCGCCCCAAGAAAATTCAGTCCAACCACAACATCGTTTTCCGACACACCTTCAACAACAGGCACAGTCGACACAGGAACCCCTCCTAGATCAATCACAGGTCTAGAGGATTTAAGCTTGGGATGTAAGATAGGGCATGAATCCTTAGAGTGACCTAAAGAGGAATAATGCACACAAAAACTAGGAATATCATCAAAAATAATGGACTGCACATAACCCGACTCCACAGAGCCAACCCAAATCTTATCAGCATGTTTCTTGGTAATATCCATCTCAACTAGAATGCGAGCAATAGACGGGCGAGAACCAGACGCCGTCGCCAAATCAGATTTTAGGGGTCTACCGAAGAGAGAACCTAAACCAAAAAGAATTCTAGGAGAAAATAAATGGTGCCTAAGAAGAGGGAAAGACACCCAAATTGGCACAACCGGCGAATCCACTTCAACGTCTAGATGTGGCGACCATTTCACCACCTTCATATAGCAATTTTGGACAAAATAAGATATGTGTGAAAAAATTCTGCAATAATCAAAATCATTCTCCAGTTTAATCAAGACATTCCTGTGATTGAGAACGGTGACAAAATCCCCAATCAGTTTTAAGTTGAAACAAAATTTACGAATGGCATCGACCGAAGGCCTCCGCCCCGGAAAACAACCAACCAACGAAAAATCAAAGGGCTTCGCAAGCGCCCGAATCTCCTCATCAAAAATTAGTAAAGTCGACAATCCATGATGAGAAGAAAAATTTAGATCAGGGAACTCAGAAGAAGCGTTACCAGAAACCACATCCTTGAAGGAAAGAGGGGCCGCAACCCCTTCCAAAAAACCACGATCCCTCAATCGGGAGGACGCCATAAACAAACGTAGGAAAAAACAACAACCGAATAAACAGGGCGGCGGAAGCCTATAGCAGAGCAGGCGCTGAACCCCATTACCGTCATGTTTAATAGATGGAGTAAAAATTAATATTCCTTTTACTGAATGGAGTAGAATAGATCAAATTAATGATCAATTAAAAGCTAAATGCTTGAATTATTTTTTTTGTGCATTAAATTCTAACGATTGCATGAGAATCTCTACATTTACTAATGGCAAAGAAATTTGGGATAGATTATGCATTACATACGAAGGTACTAGTGAAGTCAAGCAATTTAAGTTGAATATTCTAATGCGTGATTATGAACTTTTCAGCATGAAACCATATGAGACTATCTTAGACATGTATACTATGTTTAATCAAATTATGATGTCATTGCATTATTTAGGTAGAGAACTTTCAAACTTCAAAAAGGTTAGTAAAATTCTACGTTCTTTACTTGATAAATTTGATGTCAAAGTCACAGCTATATGTGAATCAAAAGATTTAAATGCTTATTTTATAGACAATCTAATAGGCTCACTCATTGTCTACGATCAAAGTGTGAGTCAAAGATATTTGGATGCAGGTGATGAGAAGACTATTGTGCTAAAATCCAAACACACAGATGAATATGGCTTAGTAGATGATGAAAGCAAGGAGATAACATTGATAACAAATAAATTTCAAAGTCTATTGAATCACAAGCATGGACATCAACAAAAATAGAGTAAAGGTAAAAATTATAAAAATGTTAAGTTTTCTTCTGACATAATTTGCTTCGGGTGTAGGAAACCCGGATATTTGAATTGTGAATGCCCCAACATAAAAACTCTTCCTGCAAAGGAAAAGAGTAAAAACAAACCATTTGTAATAGGGGGAAAAGATAAAAAGCAAAAAGTTTCATGGGTAGACCTAGTTTCTGAATCATCAGAACAAGAGCAAGATGATGAGGTATAAGTATGTTAATGTTTGTTTGTGTATTTTGTTTATGTGTTTTGTATATTTTTTTATCTGTTTTGTATGTTTAACTTTTTTAATAATTGTATGTTTTTATTTCGTTATTATGTTGTTATTTTATATTTTATTTTATCTCTTCTTTTTAATAATATCAAAGGGGGAGAAAGTATTGTAGTTTATTGCATTTTGTTTTAATTTTTACTATTATTTAGTTTTTTTTTTTTAAAAAAAAAAAGCTTTCCCCTAATTTTAATGTAATTCTTTTAGTGAGGGGGAGTTTAGGAAAAAAAATTTTAATTTGGAAAGTCAACTAATATTATCTGACATCATCAAAAAGAGGGAGATTGTTGCAACTCGGGCTTCAGAGTTTATGATTTTGATGATAACAAATAATATTTATTAATCTTTTATTTTTCATAGTATTTGTAGAGCATATTTCTTTCTATGTTGATTAATATTTCAGGTACACCATGCACCGTTCTTTGAAGTCCAAGGCTCAAGATTGTATAGAATTGATTGTATTAAATGAGTCTATAATTTTATTTTCTTGAGTCAAGCCTTGTAATGATGTATGTTAGATTGGTGACTATGTATACACAAAGGGAGCAAAAAATGTTTTTAAATATTTTAATTTTTTCTGTATATCGTACTGTATGATCTGTATCGTACTGTATGATCTAGTGTAACATAAATTAATTAAAATATTTTATTTTCCTGAAAAAAATTTAAAATTATAACTAATCGTACTGTACGAACACCACGTCATACAGTACGATCTGTTATAATTTGAAAGCCCACCGTCCATTAAATTACGCAAAAATTTGAATTTGAAAAGTTATTCTATTCGTACTAAACGAACATTATCGTACTGTACGATGTTTAAAACATTGCCTAATTTAATCTTGTGATTATTCAATCAAAATGATTAAATTTTAATATTTTAATCGTCCTGTATGAACTGGATCGTACTGTACGATCAACAGAGACAATTTTGGCGAAGTGCTCATTTATTGAACTGTCGTACAGCACATCATACAGTACAAACTTCAATTGAACTATTTGTACAGTAATAACTGGACATCGTACAGTACTAACAGGTTAATTTCTACACATCGTACTGGGCGATCTTGCGATCATACGGTACAATATTTGAGGATTGAATTGAGTTTTTTTAGGGTTTTTTAGCCCTTTATTTAAGCACTTTCATAATACTTTATAAGAGTCTTTTGGCAGCCATTGTAGCTTCATTTTTCTAGAAAAAACTTGAAGAGAGGACTTGAAAGGGAGAGAGATGAAAGGGTGGAGTTTAAGAGAGGGAGAAGAAACTTGGAGGGGGTTTCAAGGGAGTGTGAAGGAGATTTCACACGGTTGCTCCGGCGAGCTTGCACCTCTGCACCATCGGATTCAATGTTCATCTTGAATGAAGTTTTTAGAAGAAGAAGATCTTGTTGGTGTCAAAGGACCCAGCTCCTCCGCCGCACCGATGAAGGTGGAAGTGATTATGTAAGGGATTCTCCGCTTAGCTGTGGAGGCTAAAGGAGAATCATTAAAGGTTTAGTGTAATACTCGGAGGGTGCCTCCGGGGAGTGGACGTAGGTCATGGTTTAACCGAACCACTATAAATCGGTGTGTTCTTTCCTTTATTATTTTCGCACTTTATTTCCGTATTCATTTTTTTTGCGATTAATTGCGTGGGTGAAATTAAGAATCTATCTTTTTATTGTGAATGAAATTTGCTTCCGCATAAAGTTATAAAAAGAGTTTTCTTTTCATTAAAGAAGTTTTTAAACATCCAATTCACCTCCCTCTTGGCGCATCAAGTAATTTCAAGAACTTAGTAACATCTAACTCTACCAAAACACGAGCTAGGGATGGCCTAAAACCAATAGAGTTTGCGATATCAATTTTTAGGGGTTTGCCAAAAAGCAAACCCAAACTGTGAAGTATATAGGGAGAGAAAAGGTGAGAGCGCAAATGAGGGAAAGAAACCCAAATGGGAACGATCAGCGACTCAACCCCGATATCTACAAGAGGCGACCACTTGGTAAGCTTCATAAAATAGTTAAACACTAAATAGGATCTATGGAAAAACACACGACAATAATCAAGATCAATTTTCAGCTTGATAAGGATATGCTTCGGATCCACCAGGGTGACCGAAAATTCCCATTCATTTTGAGATTAAAGAAAAATCTTCTTATAGAATCCAGAGAAGGATGTTTCGTCGGGAAAAAACCAACCAATAAAAACTGGAAAGGGGCAGCCAAAGCATTGATCTCCTCATCCGAGATCCAAAGCTAAGGTAATCCACGAAAAGTGGAAACCCTAAGTTCAAGGAAACAAGCAATAGACGATCCATAAAGAACATCTAAAAAAGAACGAGATGAAGAAGAACACTCTAAAAAATCGGGGTCACAAAGCTTCGGCGCCATGCCGGCACACGCTGGAAAGAAAACCAAATCAAACCAACAAAATAAAGGCCACAACCAGAGAATAAGGAAAAGTTCCCTCGGTGATCGAAGGAAGACGACGCGAGCAAGGATCCACGGCAAATCACCGCCGGAGAAAGCTAGGGCGAAGCCCAAGCAGAGATCACGCGGCAAACCCTAGCAGAGCTTTTTTGGCTCGACATTTTTTTTATTATTATTTTTATTTTTTTCCCTAGCAGAGCTTTTTTGCTCGGCATTTATAGTAGACATCTTTGGTAAACTTGTGAATTTTGTACTCGAAAAAGCCCGATGGAAAAGCATTAAAGGTGAAGGAGAGGGATGATTCAAAGATTGAAAAATAACCCTAAGAAACGGATAAAACTTTGTACTAGAAAGCTGTTTTAAGAAGCAATAAAAAAACTGTCTCAAACGAAGCCTATTATAACAACATAAAAAGAATTCTTAGGGTTTGCAAATAAGGTGTATTTATTACCCGAAAATAAAGAAAATACTGAGGAGAGTTAAATAAATATTTACCACTTTTTTTTTGAAAGTTTAGATTAAATTCTCATTTTATTAGTTAGCAGTGATTTTTTAAAATATTATAAATAAATAAATTAAGATTCACAAACTATCCACCATATGTCTATGAATGGTAGAATCTCTTTTTAAATCTCCTAGTTATTCCACTCTTCTATTCCACTATTCCTCAATCAAGGATATATATCATACTATATTTTTAAGTTTATACAAGACTTATACATAAACTAAATTAAGTGCAAAAGATTTATAAACAACATTAAAAAATGCATGAAATTCAAATCTAATCTTTAAGAAAATATAGTTTTTAAAGTATCATAAGTCTAAATGTATGACTTCGCTAACCATACAAATTAAAATAAACAAAACATCATTTACTTCAAACAAAATAAAAATACAAGAGATAAATTAAGGAAAGATAGTACCAAGAAGTTCTTTATAGAAAGCTTATGGACTCTTCTTCCTTTAGAATTGATGTATTTGGCTTGCTCTGTCACCCGTCATGACTCTGGCAACTTGGCATTACAGCATTCTAGATGTGGTATCATGATGATCCTTCAATTATGGTGTATTTTTACTTCTTTCTTGTACAAAAATATATATTTAAATATTTTTTTAATGAAAAAAAAAAAAACATAATTTGGATGATACATTTTTTACTTATCATGAACCCTTCATTTTCATGCTATTAAAGGAGAATAGATTGTGGAAGAAAGTAATACTCCACAAGATCCACATATAACATGCCAAAGGTATGATGCTCACAAAAGAATTTAGCATTATTTGTGCATAAATCACCCATCAACTCTTGGCAAAGTGGCAAACATAATTTAAGTTGGAGTTAATCTTGATATCATCTTATATCTTCTATTAAGATAGCACCATAGAACTTAATTTTTGTTGGAAGTTGAATTTTGAAGGTATCATCAAAAATATATTTTAGCCATATAATATTGGCATTTGTAGTAGACATCTTTGGTAAACTTGTGAATTTTTTACCCGCAAAAGCCCGATGGAAAAAGCATTAAAGGTGAAGGAGAGGGAAGATTCAAAGCAGGAAAAAAAAAATCCTAAGAAAAGGATAAAAGATTGTACTAAAAAGCTGTTTTAAGAAGAAATTAAAAAAAAATGTCTCAAACGAAGCCTATTATAACAACATAAAAAGAATTCTTAGGGGTTGCAAATAAGGTGTATTTATTACCCGAAAATAAAGAAAACACCGAGGAGAGTTAAATAAATATTTACCACTTTTTTTTGAAAGTTTAGATTAAATTCTCATTTAATTAGTTAGCAGTGATTTTTTAAAATATTATAAATAAATATATAACATCTGAAATAGTATATGATAAATTCAAAATGTCATTTCCAAAAATCACAAGCAAATAAACAAAGAAAAATTTATAAAAATAACTTTTTAGTACAAAAATTTATAATTCATGAAATTTTTGTACTAAAAAATTATTTTAGAAAGCAGAAAAAAAAAAAAAAACTTAAACCAAAACCCTAACCTAGTGGTTGCTTGAACAATCAACCTGAACATTGCCAAGTCCAAGTTATAAAACTATCTTTATGAAGTCTAAAATTGTGTAATGTGGGAGAAGAGGCTGTATCAAATTGGAAATATTATATATTTCTCAACAACTCGTTGATTGCATCAAATCCCAAAGTCTCAGTTTTCATTGAACTTAGTACTAAAAGTAGTTCCCAAATGTCCTGATTACTGTACAGCATTGCGTAATATTTTGTATTATTAGGCGCGTTTCTGCGGCAGAATATTCCTCAAATAAAATAAAAATTAGGAAGACTTGCGCGCATCTACATGTTTCATAACTTTTTGCCACATTCAATGTTTTATTTTATATTTTAAAGCATAAATATTTTAGTTTATCTATTCAAAAAATATACAATCAATACAACATCAAATCTTTACTAAGCTCATGAATTTTTTCCTCCATTAATTATATCATTCAATTAAGAGTCAAAGTTCTAATTTAGATCTGATAAAAAAATCATTTTTAATACTTTCTAATCAAGTCAAATTAGATCTACCTTCATCATTCCTAACATTAATCTGATCTAATATTTTAACTCTCCTAACATGCTCATAAAAAAGGCTGACATTTTATGTTACAAAATACACTTAGATGATTCTCTCTAATCTTATCTATCACTGAAATTACAACTTTTTCATGTATATATAATTATTGTAATTGAGATAGATTGGCAGATTAAGATTCAGAAAGTTTAGTCTCCAAAACGTGGTAAGGAAAATTCATGTGGAAATCAACTTAAAATAGCTTCAATTATTGCTAAAAGGCTATTTTTGATGATGAAATCAATGTTGACTAACCTTAGCCGATATCGTCAGTACAGATATCACCACCACGAAAATAGTTTTAAATGGAAAAGATTAGACCAATATATTCACGTACTTTATCGATCTTTAAAAAAATTGAATTTTAAAATATTAAATTTATTTAGAGATAATTATAATATAAATTCTAAATAATTAATTATATTTTTGTATTAATCTTAAAATTAATGTAATAATTATTAATATATTTAGATTTAAATTTGATCAGATCTAAGATTTTTGCATTTAAAACATTAAATTTATTTTGAGACAGCTTTAGACCATTATTTTTTTCCCACTTTCAATAATTTTTTTGTACTAAAAAACAGTTTAATAAAACAGTAAAAAATCCATCCCAAATGAACCATTCACTTATGACAACTTTTTTACTACTTTATGAAGTCATTTTTTAGTATAATATTTTTTCAATTAGAAAATTTTGTACTAGAAATTTACTTCTAAAAACAGCAAGAAAGCTGTTAGTTTGATTCAGAGCAATTTTCTTGTTGCTTTCTAATACAAAATTTTCTAATCAAAAAATTTTTGGTAAAAAAAAGCTCATTCAAAAATCAATAAAAAAATATTACAAACGAAACCTGATACTATATACGATACACTATAGCTATACTAATCATAGTATAAATTCAAGAGCTTTAAACCCATTATATATATATATATATATATAATTTGTAATTTTTCTGTTTTTTTATTGTTCTTCTCGGTGCTAAAAGTCCAGGCATGCTTTGTTGTGATGTAAACAATGACTTACGATTATTATTTTATAAATTATGATACTATTATATGGCTGGTAATTTTTATCACAAATTATAATATTATTATAATAGTCAACAAGGAAATTACTTCCCTGTATATGAATTTATACCGTTGGAGCACGGACCAAGCATCTGGATGGCTCGTAGGAACCAATAGAAGCACTCACATTAAAGGAGTATGATGAGAGATGACATTCACCTCAGTCATAAGTAACTTGTTTGAACATATTTATCCCGATTAAGGGGTTCTCATCTCAATAGAACTCACCTTTACCAAATGGCCCTTCACCCCATCAATGGCAATGATGGGGAAATTATTAGGTTCGGACACAGGACGACGTTCAGAGTCAAATGAAAATGCATCACATCACCCCTTATTCGTTATTGAGCTCTGCATGAGCTCGGTACTTCACAGTACCGAGCAGTACTGATCTCGGTACTACTCAATACCGAGCTCAGTACTACTCGGTACAGTGAAGTACTGAACTCAGTACTTCACAGCACTGAGTTTAGTTTTACTCAGTACTGTGAAGTACCGAATGGTAAACTGTGTTCGATGTCCGAACCCAATAATCTCCCTTAGACGCCCACATTTTTTCTAACTTAGAAGTGATTACCTTGTTTTGCTGACACCTAAACATACCAAAGGCAGTCGCTTTTGGGACTTGCCATAGTGCCTTTGGATTGTATGATATTATTGTCACCAAAGTCCAATCTACATGTTTGTATTAGTTTCATCATTTATTTATTACATTATTTTTTAAGTTTATCATCTCTTGCAGCCTTTGCAACTCTATATATACAAGGTTGTAAGAGATCTTTAAGACTTTAGTTCACTTTTACTATTAACAAAATTGTAATAAAATTTGGAGAGCTTTTCTCCTTACCTCTCCCATTTTCCATTTCCCTTGTTCTGTCATCCTAATTAGCTTGTGGGTGGGTTTAGGTTGTCCCTATGGATAGTCTATATAATGATCCTTAAATTTCTATAAGACATGTTTTGACCAATAATAGTTGAATAATACTTTAAAAGTTATTATAAGTCTAATTTGTAAATCACTTTTGTCATATAATAGATATTGATGTGCTCTAATTATAATTTTTTTTTTCTAATTTTATGGGAAATATAGATATGAAAATAATAAGCTTCATAATTAATCGCAAATCCTTAAAAAATTAGCACATGTCAATACAAGTAAGATTTCTTAGATTGTAGAATTATTTATCATTTCTATGAACAGAGATGTCATTTCCTCTTTTCTCATTTCTATGAACAGAGAAGGAAAAAGAAAAAACGAGAAGAAAATAAATAGGAGAATAGAGAGAATCTAAGGTTTTGAGGTCGTAGAATTATTTTTTGTTAGTCAGACCGATTAAAAAATTTGCTTATCTTGAGGGGGGCTACAATTACGCTATCTCTGATTTCAATAATTTTACTTATTTTATGTTTTTAAAATTGTAATTTCGTTGGAACTTACAAAAGTTATAGTATATTGATTTCTCGCAAAACTTCTACCATGTAACTTTTAATATGTTACAATTTTAATTATTTTGTATATAATGAAATAAATATATAAAATTTTCACCAAGTATTTTTATATTTTGGAGAAAATATCATAATTTGAAAGTTTTAAATAAATATAAAATTTTGAAATAATTATCAAAATCCTATAATATCAGTGTATAACGTGGATAGTTTCTATATTTCATCTGTTATTGCTATATATATGTGAAAATAAGTATATTATTTTCTTATGTATAACACTAGTCATGATTCATATGTACATAATATATGCATTAGAACTGATGCAATGAGTTTAATATTGAGTATAATATCACTTATTTACTATATCATATTTGCTATAAAATATACATGTGCAAGAAAGGCTACTATTTATGATTTAGGTTAGATCAAAAGATATGATCATACTCTACGTAGGAGGGTGGCCTGACTGACTTTCTTTTAAATATGGATTGGTGGTGTGAACTTGATACATGATGAGAGTTATAAAGGGAGTGTGATATGATTTTTAGTGGTAACAGACAGGAAGTGATGACTTTTGATATAAAAATCATCTGACATAAATGACTTATGAAATGATGAATTTCTACAACCAGAGCTGATATAATTAAGATTGATTCCTAATTGATATGACAAGATTTACATATAATTTTGGTTATGATTGATACAAGCTAGCATCTAAATAAGAGCAATAATATTGATACAAAGATATTTGATATATATAAATCACTTGATTTATATGATATATATGCATATTATATGCACTATACAATAGCATATGGTAAGACAAAGGACTAATATAATAAAATGTTATATAAACCACTTTGCAACAATTTGAGATAGGATTAACAAAACATGCTAATCACTATTCACTAGATTACTGATCACTAATTATGAATTATGAGGCTGATCGTATTTACTACCACATAATTTATAGTTATAAGATCATGCTTATATTGACTGAATGATTACATGCATATTATTTATTGTGCTTGACATTAATTTCAATTATAGATTATGATAATCTACTGAGCTTTTTAGCTTATTCTGTGGTTTTTAAATGATTTCAAAATGGAGACCTTATCCAATGGAGTATGAATGATCGAAACTTCTTGTTTTGTTTTATTTTTCATTTTTTTATTTTTGTAGTGAGGAGTAGACAGATAGTTTGATATATTGAATATCCAGGCCATATTGTAAATGAATGTTAAGAAACGAATATAGTTGTATATTTTGATCAATATTATTTATAATTGTTTTCATCGATGGTTGTATTAATTGAAAGAAATTAGTGGCTCTAGTAAATTAATTACCAAATAAATATAAAATTCTTTCAAAAATTAATCCCTTTTTTTAAGGAATGCAAATAGCAATAAATCAGGAAAAAACAACCATTAAAAAAAAATTGAAAATAGAAAAAAAAAAAAACAACTATTCAAAAATTAATCCCTTGGGCGTTACAGTTTAGATCTAATAATTATTAAAATTAAACACTAGCGTTGATGTAATTAGATCTAAGACTTGGTTTGAGTGTTTATATATATATATATATATATATATATATATTCCAATGTGTCATATTAAGAGTCAATTTCTTATTTAAATCTAATCAAAAATATGATTTTGAATACTTTTTAACAAAACTTTTTTAAATTTACCTCTATCTTTTTCAAATATAGGTGGAACATAAATGCTTCACCATGTGGTAAGAAATAAAAAATCTCAAAGTGAATTATTTCCTTTGATAGAGGTTTTATTTTAGAATTGGGTAATTATCTACTACAAAAAAAAAAATACTGATTCCCTCTACATATATATATTCTTCAATCAAATTTTACTGTGTATTTAATAATTAGGTTTCTAATTAATTTTTATTGAAATATATGAAAAAAATGAACTTGCATAAGTCTATAGAACTATTTTCATTAAACATGTAATGTATCTGTGTCAGTTAGATTCCATAACCAAAAGTGTTCTTCGGAATAGACTATTATGCAACTGTAAACCAGAAATCAATGAAAATATAAAAACTAAATGACCTTAAATTAACAAATAATTTACCCATTAAATATGATAGGTATATGTCAGATGCAATAAGGCTAATAATGCTTCTAAAATATTATTCTTTATTCTCAATATTTAAGAGAATTATCAATAATGTTCTAGAACATTCTAGAATTACTTCATCTCATATGCTTCACCTTTTCTTAAGTTCTATATATATATTCAACGTCATTAATTAGGGTTTATTTCCTTTAATTTTGAATGATTAGAAGATAATGCTCTACAAAAATCTGCATTTTTTTTATAGATATTGCTGATAATAAGAGTTCTAAAGTGAACAATTTTGCTTTAGGCTCCATTTGAGACGTTTTTTTTTATAGTTTTATAAAATAGTTTTTTAGTATTTTTTTGTACTAAAAAAATTTTAGAAAGTGATAAGAATCTGTTCCAGACAAAACCTTAGTTTTTCTCAAAAAAGAATATGGGTAATTAACGATCTCTGCAAGAAAAATTAAAGATTTGTTTGTTCTAATCTATTCTTTAAGGAATATTTTGACTGTCAACCAGGAGAGCATGAATGCTGAGAAGGTTGATTTTATTAAAAATTTATTTGGATTAAAGATTGTTGTACATGTTGGTATTTTTTTTTATGATTAGAGTCTCCAAGGAGATGCACCAAAATATTAATAATTTGAAGATTAAAGTCATTTTTTTTGTGCAAGTTTGTCGAGTTATCTAGATCGAGATTATTGTTAGCTTGAAGCGCATTTTCTCTAAGCCCTTGATTTGATGTGACACTAGCCCCCGACATATTGATTTTCTATCCTGCTTCTTTGTTTTGCTTTCTTGGCTTTGGAACTTTACAAAGGATGAGATTAGGGGGTACTAGATTCTTCCAGCCAACTTTATGAATGTTGACTTGTTTAAACATCTTGTACAGAGACGGAATTAGTCTTAGTTCTAAGGAGAGGCAAACTTATAAATAATTATTGATGTTGTCTTAAATTTGGCTTGACCCTTATTTTTTCATGTCCTTGATGTTTGTACGCTTCGTAGATATGATGGGGGTCCAAGGGTGCAATACTCCGACTTGACCGGTCAGGTCGCGGGCTCAAGGGGCAATGCCCAATTTTGGTTGTAAGAGTATTTTTGGAATTTCACTTGTTCAAGACCCTATTTTTGCCCTATAAATATGTTGTAAATGGCTAGTGTTTGTAAGTGTTTTGTACTCCTCATATTCTCTATAGTGAAGCAGTTCTCCCTTCTCCCTTGTGATTTTTTCCGAGATTTGGATTTTCCACGAAAATCTCATGTCTTCATTTGTGTTTTGCAGACCATGATTTATTATTTCTTTTTGTGTTTGGTTAAAGGGAGATTCACATTCTTGTAGATTAAACAATTTTATGTAAAATTTATTTAAGGGTATGTTTGAGACAGCCATAATATTTTATAAAGTAATTTGGCTACTGTGATTATAAAGAGTAAGTTTAACCACAAAGAAATTTTCCACCATAAATATTTCTAAAATGTAATTAAAAAATAGTAAGAAATTAGTAAGAAATCAGCAAGAAAAAAATTATGATTTTTATTTGAATAGAAAAGCAACTAAGAAGATATCCCCAAAAGATTCCAAGGCTTTGCTTGTGATGACTTTCTTATAACTTTTTAATCTTTCTAGTACAAAATTAAAATTTATGTAATAAAAAGCTGTTTCAAAAAGCAGTAAGAAAGTTATCCCAAATGAAGCCTAGCTTTCGTGCTGATTTCAAAAATAGTTTTTCAAGAAATTTTTGTACTAAACAGTTATTTTAGAAAGCAACAAAAAAGTTATCCCAAATGAAGCCTAAATCTCAAATTTTTTTATTTTTTTTCTTTCAAGGCTATGTTATTGATTAGTTGTTTTAGTTAATAATTAATTCTTTTTACACCACTCATTGCCTTTGTAATAAAAAAAAAATTAGATCTGACCATATTTACTCTATTATTTTTATATTTACATATATTTTGTAAATGATATTTTTTTAATGTAAAGTTTTCTTTCATGATGAAATTGTTTATCATTAATTCAACTTCTTGTTTAATAGTCGGCCTTAGATGTAATTTCATATTTCATCATGTTTGAGCTTTCAATATATGATAATGAGAAATGTTTTAAAATAATTATGAAACACCTATTTCTTCGATTTTTTCTTTAACATTAATGTGGCAAAGTGACATTTAAATGTAATAATATTGTTGTTCAGATTTTTGGATAATAGAGACAGCCCTTAGGCTTAAGAGGTTTTTTCTCTTCATGCAATATGGTTTCAAGTTCCTTTTCTCCCATTCTTTAGTTTCAAGCTCTTGCTCTAATTCTTAGGCTTAAGAGTTTTTTATCAAAGATAAGTTTTATATTTTTTATGAACTTAAGGATGGATTATGACATTTAAGCAACTAAGGTAAGGATTAATTATGTTTTCCACCATTTTTTATACAATTCATTATGTTGGGAATATACACTGCTCATTATATCATGAGCAGTGTATCTTCTTTTTATCACACTTCACCATTTTTTATACAATTTGTTACATAGGAATTCTTTTATTATAATATTTGTAATTTTAAATTGAGGTCAGAAATTCATTATTTTATAATTATCACCAATGTTTGCACAAAAACCTTGGATTGCTTCTTTTAGATTTTTCATTATACCTATCCTTCAGAGAAGTCATAACTTTCTTTATTGATTTTGAACATCCTAATTGTCTCTAAGCAAGAGTATTTATAAGATACAATGATACTTGAGCTTCGTTTGGAACAACTATCTTATTTCTACCTATAACAAATAGTAATATTCTAAAGTAGATTTCTAGAACAAAATTTTTTATTTCAAAAAATTTATATATTAAAAAGTTACTTAAGAAAAGAATAAGAAAACTTTCACAAATGAAGCTTTAATAGCTCTTGAATACGTACTGACAACATAACTAGCATAAAGAGCTATTAAGATTATAATAACCCATCAAATCATTCTTAATTGTAATCTCATTTAATTATGTGCTTATTATTAAATTATGAAATTGATTATATAAAATTTCCACTTCTGATTATCATTACTCTTAAAGGTTGAAGCATTTAGTAGATAAATAAGCACATCTTGTATTTTATTATCTTAAACAAAGACTAAAAACACATCATTTAATTTAAACCTTCAAAATTTAGACAGAGGACATGTATTTGACAGGTAAAAAATTATCTTAAAACAAAATGATAAGTCACTTTTTGAAATCAGAAAGAGCACTTGAAGTCATAATCAGACTATTAATTCTATGATTAATGTTGCTTCTACTATTTGTTATAGGTAGAATAAGTTATGTTAGGGTCAATATATAGCTAAATGAGTTTTATATCTTTTTATATCTTTATACATGTTTTGGGAGTATTAGCTGCAAATGAAAATAAGCTAAGCAATTCTTATTGAGAGAGAGACTAAAACTTCGTTCAGAACGGCTTTCTTATTACTTCTTAACACAAATTTTTAATACAAAATTTTTAATTTTTTAACTAAAAACCTACTTTAAAAACTAACAAGAAAGCCGTTCAAAATGAAGCCTAAGCATTGTTTATTGTGATGGAGGTCTTTCCTCTCTAAATCTCATATTTTATGGATTCTCTGGTGAACTCAAATTACCATTTTTCATTCTCTCCGAACAAAAAAGCTTGTCACGATAAAGATTTTTTATAACCAAATTAAGTTTATGTAATTTATATTTGCACTGCTTGAATACAAAGAGCCGAAACTATTTTACATTGTTGAAATATAAATTTGATGCCATTTAATTTTGTTGTCTTGGAGTATTCGCGGCGGTAGAGAAATATATAGTTTAATGTCTTAGCATTGTACGAAGATCCAGCACACAATCAGATAAGAGAGAGGTTGTAGTGTTTATAAGAGACACCAGAGTTCTTACGTGTAAACCCCTTAAAAGGGGGAAAAACTACAAGGCCTGGCCCAGTTTGAATGAATCTACTAGTATTTGTAGTCAATTACAAATGAGGCCCTTCCTTGGGAGAAGGCCTTGGCTTGATGTTACAAATGTACATCATATAGAGCACATTACATGGTGGGAGTTACATAGACATGTTTGTTTGGTCGGCATGACCATAGTCGATAGATTGGCGGCCAGAAAGACCGTTGTCTGGTGATGGAGGTCGAAAGGACCATAGTAGGTGATGCAGGTCGTAAGGACTGTATTCGACAGAAGACATGGGTCTGAAAGACCGTAGTTGGTAGGAGACCGGGGTCAGAAAGACTGTTGTCTGGCGATGTAGGTAGGAAGGACTATAGTCGGTAGGAGACCGGGGTCAGAAAGGCAATTGTCTGGTGATGGAGGTCGGAAGCACCATTGTAGGTGACAGAGGTCAGAAGGACTGTAGTCGGCAAGAGACCGGGGTCAGAAAGTCCGTTATTTGTTGATGGAGGTCGGAAGGACCATAGTAAGTGACGGAGGTCATAAGGATTGTAGTCGGAAGGAGACCGAAGTCAGAAAGACCATTGTAGTTCGGCGATACTCTGGTAGAACTCTAGGCATCAAGTGGTGTCCCAACAGAAGTTCGGGCTCGAGTGGTGGACTGGTAGAAGTGCGGGCCTCAGGTGGTAGTCCGGCAGAAGTTTGGGCCACAAGCGGTGGCCTAGTGGAGCACATGGCCTCAAGTGGTGGTCCTACGTGGCAACAACGTCAGGCAGCGGTCCGGCGGAGGTGATGGCCTCAAGTGGTGGTCCGATAGAAGTCCGGGCCACAGGTTGTGGCCTAGTGGAGCACAGGGGCCTCAAGTGTTGGCTCAGCGGAAGTCTGAGCCTTAGGTGGTGGCCTAGTGAAGCACAGGGTCTCAAGCGGTGGTTCGGTGGAAGTCTGGGCCTCAGGTGGTGTCCTGATGGAACACAAGGCCTTAATTGGTGGTCCGGTGGAAGTTTGGGCCTCAAGTGGTTGTTCGACGAAGTCCGGGCCTCAAGTGGTTGTCCGGCGGAGTCCGGGCCTCAGGTGGTGGTCCGGTGGGAGTCCGGGCCTCAGGTGGTGGCCTGGTGGAGCACAGGGCCTTAAGTGACGGTTCGGTGGAAGTCAGAGCCTTAGAACATGGCCTGGTAAAGTACAAGGCCTCAAGCGGTGGTCCGGTGAAGGTGAGGGACTCCAATGGTGATCCGATAGAGCAACGGCGTCATGCGGTGGTCCAGAGGAGGTGAGGGCCTCAAGTGGTGGTTCAGTAGAGCAACGGCGTCTAGCGATGGTGCGGTGGAGGAGAGGGGCTCAAGTGGTGGTCCGGCGGAGGCGAGGGCCTCAAGTGATGGTTTTTTCGGAGCAACGGTGTCAGACGGTGGTCCGGCAGAGCGAGGTCCTCAAGTGGTGGTTTGGTAGAACAACGACGTCAGGCGGTGGTCCGACAGAGGCGAGAGTCTTAAGTGGTGGTTCGATGGAGCAACAGCGTCAGGCGGTGTTCCGGCAGAGGTGAGGGCCTCAAGTGGTGGTCCGGTGGAACAACGACGTCAGGCGGTGGTTCGACGGAGGTGAGAGCCTTAAGTGGTGGTCTGGCGAAGCAACGACATCAGGCGGTGGTCCAGCGGAGGTGAGGGCCTAAAGTGGTGGTCTGGTGGAGTAACAGTGTTAGGCGGGGGTCCCGCGGAGGTGAGGGCCTCAAGTGGTGATCCGGAGGAACAACGACATCAGGCAGTGGTCCAGCGGAGGTAAGGGCCTTAAGCAGTGGTCCGACGGAAGTCCGACGGTGGTCGAGGAGGAGCTTCTTCCTTCTCTTCTCCTCTTCTCTTCTTGCTCCGGTCCCCCTCTCAAGAGAAATGAGGGGTCTATTTATAGATTTTCTGGAGTGGCATGGCCCATAAATAGGTGAGAGATCAAGGGTAAATGGGGAGTGGTTTTGATGGACGGCCGATATTGAATCCCTTGATCATGCACCGTTCGTCAGACAATATAAGGCCTTAATGATGTAGGAATTCGATGATCTTGGAGTCGTTGGATTTGTCTTGTCGAGCCGCTCGATTCAACTATAAGAACGTCATGTTTGGAAAAAATTTGGTAACACAGATTGTAGTTTGAACCTTCCAACAGCTCTTCGGGTCCTTGATTTGTACTCATTTGGGCTCGGATTTAGTCGAATTTGGTGTCGTTGGGTTCGTATTTCTGAGACGCATAGTTCGACTGTAAGATTGCTGAAATCGGAGTTCGGATGGTTCCAATTTTAATTTTGGAAGCTTCCAACTTGATTTTGCATCGAGATTTATGCCCGATAAAAATAAATTTTTGAGGACGTATCCATTGCCCCCCTATTTTTGCACATCAAAACTCCAAAAAATATTTGTTCCAACCTTTTTCTTTGGCTGAATTTTAAAAAATTGCTTTCCAAAAATTATTATCTTGCTTAAATTTGATCATAGATGCCCACTTGTACTCCAAAAGTGTCAAAATCGAATCCGGAATGTCAGAAAACTTGTCTGGAAACTTTAAAAACGTCTGATTTGGACCGTCTGAAACAAAAATTGGAGCCCAGTCACGTGTTGGTGACCAAACCGACCGGCCGTCCGGTTGGCCATCGGCAGCCGCCGCCGCCGGCAGTCCATGCTGAGGCGTGGGCAAAGGGGCGCACCATTAGGGGCAGTCGGCATTTGCTGGCTGCATTTATTAAAAAAAAAGTTTTTTTTTTTTGGAACTATAGCAGTTTTTAAAACCGCCATCCAGGCGATTTTGCCGAAACCACCATGGTAGTTTTTTATTTTATTTTTTTTCAAAAGATAGAGAGAGAACGAGAGCCCTTATTATTTCTTATTTTTTATTTTTTTTTCTCTTCCATAACTCCCCCAACTTCTCCAACTCCTCCAACCTCCCTCTCTCGCCTATAAATACCCCCCTAGGGGATATGAAATTCTGCACATTCTTTTGTCCCTCTATTCTTACAATTGAGACTTTCCCTTGGTCCTCTAAGGCCCCTCTCTTTGCAAGGAAGTCCGGAGATGCCCCCTTCTCCCTCTATTCTAGTTCTTTCATTTGAGGCCTTCCCTCGGGCCTTACACAAGCGACATCCCCTATACAGGCATGGGATCCCTCTCTACAAGAAGAAGATTTCTTCTTCTTCTTAAGATGAGGCCTTCCCCTTGCCATGTACGGGTGGTATCCCCCGTCCTAGCCCAGGGTCCCACATTGACTAGGAGTCCTCTCATCATTCTTTAAGAGATCCTGCGGAGGTCCAATGTTAGTTGGTTGACGATGGAGGTCGGAGAGACCGTTGTATGGAGGGAGGTTGAAATGACAAGCATAAATCTGGCGTCAGGTAGGAGTCTAACAACGGATAGAAATGTGACTAAAGGTGGAAATTTGGCGCGAGTAGAATTCTGACGTCGGGGAGAAGTATGATGATGGGTAGAAATTCAACGTCGGGTAGAATCCCGACGAATATATGTCCGTCGATAAGCAGGAGTTCAACATCGGGTAGAAGTACGGCGACGGGTAGAAATACGACATTAAATAGCGATGAAAGTCCACCAACGGGAAGAAGTCCGACGATGGGTAGTAATCTGACAGCAGGTAAATGTCTGACGTCCTGTAGAAGTACGGCGTCTGGTAGAACTACAATGTCGAGTAGAAGTACAACGTCGAGTAGAAGACTGACGAAAGTCCATCGATAGACAGAAGTCCAACGACGGGAGGAAGCTCTGCGTTAGGCAGAATCCCAACGAAAGTCCGATGACGGGGAGAATTCCAAGATCATGTAGAAGTTCAACGATGGGAGGAAGCTCTGTATCGGGTAGAAATTTAACTTTGTAGAGAAGTCCGATGGAAGTTCATTGACGGCATTTTGGCGATGTTAACCAAAGATGTAAGACCTATCCGAGCTTGTATGTCAGAGCCTTTACTCAATGATGTTAACCAGTTTGAAAGAGGTTAAAATGATCCACCAAAGATGTAAGACTTATTCAAGGCTGTATGTCAGAGCCTTGCTCGATGATGTTAACTTGTGTAAAAGATGTTCAGAAAATTCATCAAAGATATAAGACCTATCCAAGGTTGTATGTCAGAGCCATGCTTGATAACATTAACCTGTGTGCAAGAGGTCTAAAGAATCCACCAAGGATGTAAGACCTATCCGAGATTGTATGTCAGTGCCTTTGCTCGATGATGTTAACCTATGTGGAGAGGTCGAGAGAATCCACCAAGAATATAAGACATATATGAGGTTGTATGTCAGAGCTCTGCTCGATGACTTTAACCTGTGTGGAAGAGGTCAAGAGAATCCACCAGGGATGTAGAACCTATCTGAGGTTGTATGTCAAAGCCTTTGCTCGATGATGTTAACCTGTGTGGAAGAGGTTGAGAGAATCCATCAGGGATGTAAGACCTATCCGAGGTTGTATGTCAAAGCCCTGCTCGATGACGTTAACTTATGTGGAAGATGTTTAGCGAATTCATCAAAGATATAAGACATATCTGAGGTTGTATGTCAGAGCCATGCTCGATGACATTAATATGTGTGGAAGAGGTCTAAAGAATCCACCAAGGATGTAAGACCTATCTGAGGTTGTATGTCAGAGCCTTTACTCGATGATGTTAACATGTGTGGAATAGGTCGAGAGAATCCACCAAGGATGTAAGACCTATATGAGGGTGTATGTCAGATGTCTGCTCAATGACGTTAACCTGTGTGGAAGAGGTCAAGTGAATCCACCAGGGATGTAGGACCTATCCGAGGTTGTATGTCAGAACCTTTGCTCGATGACGTTAACCTGTGTGGAAGAGGTCGAGAGAATCCACCTGAGATATAAAACCTATCCGAGGTTGTATGTCAGAGCTCTATTCGTTGACGTTAACCTGTGTGGAATTGGTCGAGAGAATTCACCAAGGATGTAAGATCTTTTTGAGGTTGTATGTCAGAGCCTTTGCTCAGTGATGTTAACCTATGTGGAAGAGGTCGAGAGAATCCATCAAAGATATAAGGCCTATCCAAGGTTGTATGTCAGATTCTTTGCTCGATAATGTTAACCTGTATGGAATAGGTTGAGAGAATCCACCAGGAATGTAAGTCTTATCCGAGGTTGTATGTCAGAGCTCTGCTCGATAACATTAACCTGTGTGGAAGAGGTCGAGAGAATTCACCAAGGATGTAAGATCATTCTAAGGTTGTATGACAGAGCCTTTGTTCGATAACGTTAATCTGTGTGGAAGAGGTCGATAGAATCCACTAAGGAAGTAAGACCGATCCAAGGTTGTATGTCAGAGCCTTTGCTCGATGACATTAACTTGCGTGGAAGAGGTCGAGAGAATCTACCAATGATGTAGGACCTATCCATGGTTGTATGTCAGAGCCTTTGTTCGTTGATGTTAACCTGTATGGAAGAGGTTGAGCGAATCCACCAAGGATGTATGACCTATCCAAGGTTGTATGTCAGAGCCTTTGCTCGATGACATTAACCTGTGTGGAAGAGGTCGAATCGAATCCCCCTGGGATTGATTTTTCCTTGATTGGGAGGGGGCAAACGCCGCATGTATCCCAAATCAAAGGTAAATAAGGGTCTATCTTTAGACCGTTACTCCCTTTTTGAGGTCGAGATATAGACCTTGCCCAAGGAGTATAAGTCCTATAGCAGACTGTATTACAGGACTGTATAAAGCTTATAATTGATTGAAAGTATTATTGCATTTTCTAGAATTTTTCTAAAATATCATCTTGATATTGAAAGCATTGGAGGGATCTTCTTAATCATAGTTGGAGTCAAGGTTGCCCCTCAGTCCTGATCTGAACCCCATGAAATTGATGCAACAATAGCTGAAGTCAGGAAGTTGACATGAACAACCTTTTGAGGTTGGAGCAAAAATTTCCCCCTAGTTGGGAACCATGTTCTCACGGATGGCGCCAAACTGTTGCATCCTGGAATATTCACAGAGGTAGAGAAATATATAGTTTATTGTCTTAGCATTGTACGAAGATCCAGCACACAATCAGATAACAGAGAGTGTGTGGTGTTTATAAGAGACACAAGAGTTTTTACGTGGAAACCCCTTAAAAAGGGGAAAAACCATGCATGAGGCCTGTCCCATTTTGAATAAATCCACTAGTATTTACAGTCGATTACAAATGAGGCCTTTTCTTGGGAGAAGGCATTGAATTGATGTTACAAATGTACATCATATAGAGCACATTACATGGTGGGAGTTACATAGACATGTTTGTTTTGTCGACTTGACCATAGTCGATAAATAGGAGGCCGGAAAGACCGTTGTCTGGTGATGGAGGTCGAAAGGACCATAGTAGGTGATGCAGGTCGTAAGGATCGTAGTCGATAGAAGACATGGGTCTGAAAGACCGTAGTTGATAGGAGACTGGGGTCAGAAAGATTATTTTCTGGCAATGAAGGTCGGAAGGACCATAGTCGGCAGGAGACCAGTGTCAGAAAGACCGTTGTCTGTCGATGGAGGTGTGAAGCACCATTGTAGATGATAGAGGTCAGAAAGACCATAGTCGGCAGGAGACCGGGGTCAGAAAAATCGTTGTTTGTTGATAGAGGTCGAAAGGACCATAGTAAGCAACGGAGGTCATAAGGACCGTATTCGGAAGGAGACCGGGGTCAGAAAGACCATTGTAGTAGGGCGGTACTCTGACAGAACTTTAGGCGTTAAGTGGTGGCCTAGTAGAAGTCCGGGCCTCGAGTGGTGGTCTAAGAGAAGTCCGGGCCTCAGGTAGTAGTCCAGCAGAAGTCCGAGCCACAAGTGGTGGCCTAGTGGAGCAAAAGGCCTCAACTTGTGGTCCGACGGAGCAACGGCGTTAGGCGGTGGTCCGGCGGGGGCGAGGGCCTCAAGTGGTGGTCCGGCAGAGCAACGACGTCAGACGATGGTTAGGCAAAGGCGAAGGCCTTAGGTGGTGGTCCGCCGAAACAACGACGTCATGCGGTGGTTCGGTAGAGGTGAGGGCCTCAAGTGGTGGTCCGACGGAGTAACGGCGTCAGGCGGTGGTCTAGTAGAGGTGAGGGCCTCATGCGGTGATCCAGTGGAAGTCTGGCGGTGCTCCGGCAGTGATCGAGGAGGAGCTTCTTCCTTCTCCTCTTCTCTTCTTGCTCCGGTCCTCTCAAGAGAATTGAGAGGTCTATTTATAGATTTTTTGGAGTGGCGTGGCCTGTAAATAGGTGAGAGATCAAGGTAAATGGGGAGTGCTTGGATGGACGGCAGATATTGAATCCCTTGATCATGCAGTGTTTGTCAGATAATAGAAGGCCTTAATGATGTCGGAATTCGGTGATCTTGAGCTCGTTGGATTCGTCTCGTCGAGCCTGCTGGTTCTTCTCGGGAATTTTCGGCTATTCTGTTCGATTTGCTGTTTCGTGTGGCTAAGATCAATGATGTGGTCGGGGCTCGCGTCCCGGTCGTTTTTGCTGGTGGAAACCGTAGGTGTGGATTTTCGTGTTCGTTCGGTGGAACATTTTCTACATTTTACTGGAGGGTCCATGCGTGACGTCTTGGACGCTGGAAGCCTTGACTATTTACTGAGCTCGCTTTTAGTTGCACTCCCCTCTGTTGTTTGGTCTGTTCTTTTCTTCGTTTATTTTTGTTTATGCGGCTGTAACCTCTTGTTGTTTTATTAATATATATATATTTTGTCTTATATATATATATATATATATATATATATATAGCTAAATGAGTTTTATATCGTTTTTATACCTTTATACATGTTTAGGGAGTATTAGCTGCAAATGAAAATAAGCTAAGCATTTCTTATTGAGGGAGAGACTAAGGCTCCGCTTGGGACCGCTTTCTAGTTGCTTCTAACAGCAACTTTCTAGTTAATTTTTTTTTACTTTTATACTAAAAATTTATTTTAAGAAGCAATTAGAAAGCCATCCCAAACGAAGCCTAAAGCTTCGTTCCAAACCAACAAGAAAGCCGTTCCAAACGAAGCCTAAGCCTTGTTTATTGTGATGGAGGTCCATGTCCTAATCTCATATTTTATGGATTCTCTTGTGAACTCAAATTATCATTTTTCATTCTCTCCGAACAAAAAGCTTGTTACAATAAAGATTTTTGATAACCAAAGTTTATGTAATTTATATTTGCACTGCTTGAATACAAAGAGCCGAAACTATTTTACATTGTTTAAATCTCAATTTGATGCCATTTAATTTCTTACTAAAAATTAATCACTTTTAAGAACCAACTTTTTCTAATTTTATTTTTAGAAAAAACAATTACAATTTTATATGATACCAACTTCTTTCATGTAGAAAAAAAAAAGTTTTAATTATTAATAACAACTTTAAAAGCTACTTCGTTTGGAACCCCGTTTTTTACTAGTATTTTTAAAATAGCTTAAGAAAACGGTCATAAATGAAGCATATATTAAATGGTATTGAAATTCTTGATTTTTATTGTTTGATAAGATCTAACTTGATTTCTAAATAAATCTTATTCAAAAATTTCAATCAAATATGAATAGAAAGACAATTTGTGAACAGATTTGTAAGAGCACACAACTTTCTTTTTTCTTAATAGTTTGAAAAATAAATTACAAATTGACAAAGTTCTTGATATTTTAATTGAGAGTCTAAACTCTTTGGGGCAATTTTTTAATTTTTTTTTTAAATAATTTTTTCAACACAAAAATTTTAAATTTATAATTAAAATTTATTTGAAAAAGTCTTTATCAACAGAATAAGATGGGCTATGATAATATAACCTTTAATAAACAAACATCTTGCAGTGCAGAGCGCACTGCTTGCGTTCAGAACAACAAACTTAGGAAAATAAAAAAGGGGCAAATTTCATCAATATTTACAGCCACGCCACCAAACTACTTCCTCGTCAGTGCGCACTTCAGGGAACATTCGGCTTCGGTTCCACACCAACCGACTTCAAACTCTCTACGCGAGGAGATCTAAAAAAAAAAAAAACAATAATTAGTTATATAAATAAAAAACACTAATAAAAATTAAAAAAAGATTATAGTAATTAAAATTTAATCATAACGAGTTTTATAGATTTCGCATTTCTTTTAAGATAACCAAAAATAAGAATTTAATTTGTTCGAAACTTTTTATTTCAATGAATTTAGACGAAATTCAGGGCAACATTTTTTTCATATATTATATTTATTTCAAACATTTAGATGAAATTCTTTTATAAAAAAAATATTTTACAAATTTAACCCTAAAAGGCCATTTTTACAAAAATATTTAATTTTTTTATAAAAAGATTAAATAGAAAAAGAAAGGAAAAAAGGCCTTAGTTAAAAATATTCTTCGTCAACAGATGTGATGAGAAGAAGAATACTTAAAATCTCGAGTGGGATCAGAGATCCCCGCACGAACGGCATCGAAGTCCTGCATGTTAGCGACCTTGCGAAAAATTGAGTGTTTGACATAGCGTTTGGCTTCTTCGGCCACGCGTTCAGGCTCTTCTACTTCTGCCACTATCTCCCTCCTCTTCTTATTGACCCGCACCGAGGGCGAGTTGCAGAGCTGCTCTTGAACCGTATAAGCGCCCAGCGATGTCGATACTAAGATCATTCCCAGTGCCACATACACCGGCATGAACTCCCCTCGCGGCAGAGCCTTTGTCTTTGCCCGCGCAGATCTCAGCCAGTAGTCCTGTAATCATGGCGACAGCAATTAGTGTTGATCGATTCCGATTTCAAAAAATTATAAAAATCTCAACTACAATTAGTAAGAGAGCGAGAGAGAAATTACAGCGATTCTTGACGCCATTATTGAATTTGAATTCTGAAGGTGAATTGTTTGTGAATTTTTCCGATGAAGCTCAGTTTAGAGCTGTTATATGCGGGCTCCGAGAATGGGAGAGAAGGGATGATGACGTGGCGGAATAGAGTGGAGTAAAAGACACGTGGCAAGGATGTAATACGGCAAGCTTTGGAGAAGGCGCTGGAAGAGGCACGTACTTTATCGAAGTTTGCTGTTAGTAAAAACAACCTCCGCGTGGCTGTAGAACCGAAGAGGAAAGCCGGAAAGGGTTTATCTTTAATTTTTTTTTTTTTCTATTTTGACTTCATTAAATTTGGACCGGATGTGAATCGGTCGAACGGGATGAGAAATTTTTTTTTTTTGGGTGAAAAATTAGGGATGATAAAATTGAATTCGACGTGATAGGTCTTGCTTTAAATGATTAATGAGTAGTATTATTTTGTTCAATTTGTACATAATTTTTTATTAACAGTTTTAAACTGTGTTTTAAGTTTATTTATTAAAAAAATTTTGAATTTGAATTTAATTAATTTTTAATTGAGTTTAAATGATTTAAAAAAAAATAATTATATAGGTGATGATAAGTTTACTCATGATTTTGGTGAAAAGTGAGAGAAATAACTTAATATTATATTTTTATATATTATTTGGTTGTCAAATTTTAATGGTTTTGACAAAAATTTGCTGTGAAATATAATATGTTATCAAATTCAGCTAATTATGTGAGAATATTTTAAAAATCAAAGTAAATATCATTAAAAAAAAAAAACACTCAAAGGGTAGCCAATAGATGTAATGGTTGCCAATGTGACATTTCTTGTTGCCAATTTAAAGGGTTTAGGTTGAGAAATTAAATTTAGGTTGAGAGACTAAAAGTAAAAGACAAAGCTTCCATGAGCCCTAACTCCCTTATTCTCTCTATCAGATGATTCCATCCTTTTAAGGTTTTTGTTCATCGCTCATTCTCAATGTCTTCTCTCAATCTCTTATCTTATCTTTACCTCTTAGAATCTTCTATATCGGATTCCATACACAATAATAAAAATGTCAAAAGTTTGTCATGGTCTTCACTTCTAGCTACCACCTCTCTCTTTATCAATAATAATAAGTATAAAAAGTTAGATTACCGCTCCAGTTTCAAAAAGCTTCCTAGCAACTAAGGAATATAAATTGTATCTAAAATTTTTAATAGTCATGCAAATAACTATTACTTCAGCTAGAAGTTTTCTGGCTGCATTAATCTTCGTGAATATATGAGTGATCATTGTCGAAAAGCATCTGCAATATTTTACACTTCATGCACCTTTCATTTCTTTTTTGGCAAAGGCGATTGTGGCCATGTTTCTTCAAAAAGAACGATCACTAATGCCATGTTTTTTTACGAAGATCCTACTTGATTATTTTGATGAGAATAACAATAAGATGAAGAGGAAAATAAAAACCCATTCGTGTCGATGTAGATTCACCCAAAAAAAAATTAAATATAGAAAATCTTGTATCAAATACTAATTGAATTTATTTTTTAAATCGCCTATGTCGATCTCAATCCCGGATGAAAAAAGTTGAGGAAAAATTTAAAATAATTAATTTAGCACCACTGCTACTACTCCTTTCATGTTTGATATGCAATCAAAGATCCTATATATGTCATTTATTTTAAATGGCACATATAATGAGAAACAAATATGACAAAACGTATGAATCAAGATCAAAGATAATTTTGATTGAACAACAAAAAAGACACCTTCTATGCAAAAAGTAGCTTGCAAGCATTCATGCACTAGTATTGTTTCATACTTATAAATTCATGGTGGTAGAGTGAGAGCTTTTCATCTTAGTGATGCACGGATATCTAACACACAAATAGATAGTTGAAAGAGTAAATGAACATAATTTTTTTTTTTTATGTGGAAAACCCAAAAAAGAAAAAACCATGTGGCTTTCCCTAGGTGAGAAGATTCCACAATACTTGAGTGAGTTAGTGTCACAAACCAACCGACCAGGATAGGTTCTATCGTCTTGAGCTGTGATAGGTAAATCCCAAAATCTAGTTTTGAAATTATTTCAGATTTATACCAATATTCATTGAAATAAACTACAGACTACAGAGCTACTAAAACATTCATATACTGAAATAAAATTCATTCACAAAGTTTCTTTCATTTTATCAAAATAAATATCAACACTACAGTATATGACTACGTGCAAGAGCTACATAATTGAATGTTTAACTAACCATAGCTGTACAAAAATTAAAAAAGCAAAATACCTATGACTTTAGACATGATCTTGAACTGCTAGTGTACAATCTCCTTCCCCTTCCCAGTTCTTAAAAAATAGAATCAAAGTCACAAAGAGCTATACCAGCTTAGCAAGCCTTACAAACCAATCTAAGATTTCAATATTTTCTTTTATCAAATATTTTATTAAATATTTAAAGCTAGTTCAATGCAATTTAAATAAATCATTATATTGAGAGATGTAATAAATACATAACAGTAATTCCCTGATTTAAATAATAATACTGAATAAATAAATAAATTAAATTTTATATCACATAGTAGTTCATATCACATTTTCCGGACCTAGACAAAATCTCAAAAGATTCTAACCCCTTATGACTCTTTTTTTGTTTGTGCTTATAGCACCAGACATATCTTTGCCTCAGACAAAATCTCAAATGATTATGTCCCCTTATATCTCCCAGTAATTCCTTGACATAGATAGAATCTCATAAGATTTTGGCCTATTATGGCTCACAACAAAAATAATTTAATCACATATGCACATATATCATCACATTATAACTTTTAAAGAGTAATTGATCGTGTATCAAAATTTTACAGTATTGTATAACAGTATATAATAGAAAATCCAACTAGACAAAAATGCTCATTTTTTAAAAATTAATCAATGACTACGAATTGTGTAAAATGATGTTTTAAGACTTTTATTGTACTAAAGCACTACTTTTTAACATCCATATAATTTTTTATTCAATAAAAATCCCGCAAATTTCATAACCTTCATTGAAATTTTTTTAGAAAATATTTAAAATGTGCATAATCATAATCCTTATAACATATAAAAAGTTACGAGGTGAAAGTTTTACCTGTGCAAATTTATCCCTATTTTTCGCTAATGGATACAACATTTTAATCAAAATATTAGCTAAAAATTGCACATTTTTGAAAATTGAGGTAAGCATAATGTGTCTTTCCTCGATACAAACTATTTTTCTAACAATGGAGTGAAACTCCTATGCGTGCTGACCTTATATGACTTTACTTTGCCCCATTAAAGGAGAAGGATAAAAAATTAATGAATATATATATATATATATATATATATATAAAAAAAATTGAATTTAAATTAATCATACTATACAATCCACATCATGTAGGATGATTAATAGAAATCAAGATTATTTTTGCCAATCACAAATTAAACAATATTTTAAAATTCAAAATATGACCTAAACATACAATATGATACTAATTATAATGTAGGATCATATCAAATATTTCCTAATTTAAACCTGTGATTAGGAAATTAAATCAGGAATAATTGATTATTAAGATAATACAGCAGAATGTCTAATTTTTTACAATATATTGATTATTATATGTGGCATATGATTCAAGCAGGTTATTCTGATTCATTTAGAATCTTGAGTAGCATGATAATTGAAACATTATATAGTGAATGGAGTAATAAGGATAGAGATCTAGCATAATTTAATGCAAGATATTTAAACTATTTTTTTCTGTGCACTCAAATCTAAAGATTACATGAGGGTCTCTACCTAAACTACTAGTAAATAAATATGGGATAGGTTATGCATAACTTATGAGGGTATTAGTGAAGTTAAATAGTCTCTATGAAATATTTTGTTAAATGGTTACAAACACTTTTGCATGAAACCTAATGTGGTCATTTTAGATATATACATTGGGTTTACAAAGATAATGACATTTATGCATGTACTAGGTAGAGAACTATCAAACTCTAAGAAGGTCATCAAAATTTTGTGTTGTCTACCTAGTAGTTATGATGCTAAAGTTACTTCTATATGCAAATCTAAAGATTTCAATGTTTGTTCTATTGATAATTTTCTTGCCTCACTCATTACTTATGATCAAAGCATGAATAAAATATCGCTTAATACATGTGATAGGATGAATGACAGAGCAATAGCATTAAAAGCCAATAATTCTAAGAGTGATAACTCTGTAGCTGAAGTAGATGATGACATGGCACTGATGACCTGACAATTTAAAAGCTTTCTAGGGTGAAAGAAAAAATGTCATTAATAATGGAACAAAGGTAAACCAAGTAGAAATTCAAAAGTTTCAAATAACATTGTATGCTTTGAATACAGGAAGCTAAGACACTTAATGTCTGACTACCCCAATATGAAAACTCACTCAACTAAGGAGAAGAGTGAAGAGAAAGCTAACTTCGAATAGGGGAAGCCAAAGACACAAAAAGGCTTTTTTGGTAAACTCTACCCCAATTCATAATAACACAAAATGGATGAGGTAACAAACCTATGTCTTATGGTAAATGATAGTATTGACCATTATAATCAAGATGATGTATGTCAACTATCCTATAATTAGCTCTTTATTATTTAAAAAAAATCCACTAATCATATAGAAATTAAAGAAAATATAATACATAGTGGTTTGAACTTAAATTTTTTTAAATTTGAAAAATAACATGATAGTATTAAAGATGAACATATTCTATTAAATAGGGAGCATACATATTTATTAGATGAATTTGATGAACTTAAGAAGAAGCATGTTAAATTAAGCAAAGTACATGAATCCTTGACGTTTGAGAATACTGATTTAGAAGAATCATACAAATAATAAAAAATTTGTGCAATTGAATTAGACTCTAGTGAGCATGCATTGAAACTTAAAGTTGTAAGATTCAAGAGTGCAAATGAGTTTATAAATAAAAAAGTTTATGTACTTCAAATCAATATACCACCCAAATACTACCACAATGGTATAACCCCAAATCATAGTATGCATCATTTCATATCCTTAGAAGTAGGCACTACCCCTCATATTGATCAGTGAATCCATTCCTTGGTAGGTGTTATTCTTGTGGCATGCTAAGACACATAGCCCACACTTGCACTATATACCGTATGACACATCTTATATGGAGGCTTAAACTAAATGCATAATAGCATAACATGCATGTATCTCATCCACTAAAGCATAAGGTGGAACCCAAACTCACATGGGTTCCCTAACCTAATATATGATGATATTATAGGGGTGATCTCACAAAAGACCTATATAAAGCATATGGTACTTGGATAGAGGATGCCTAAGACCCATAAAAGGAGACTTAAGGTAATTCATCACACTGGAGGCCAAGGTAGGAGGCAAGGTAACACTAAGAGATAACATTACTATTGTAAATTTGATTCCAAGTCTAATAAATGAGTCCTCTTAGTTTATTCCTTTGTAGGTAAAGCCTATATGATCTTTAATAAGAGGACCTTAGTTATAAAAGAGTTAATGCATATGGTATTTGATGAATTTGATAGATCAAAGGAGCCTAGGTTAGAATAAGAAGAAGAAGAAGAAGAAGAAGAAGAAGAAGAAGATGTAGAGGTTACCTAAGAAATTGAATCCATTAACCTAAGAAATAAAGAAGAACCTCAGGAGAAATTGCCTAAAGAATGGAGATATTTATCTAGTCATCCTAGAAAACTCATCTTAGGATATCCATTTGTAGGAGTTAGAACTAGGCATGGACTTAAAAGAAGGTTTGTCATTTTGTATTCATCTTTATGGTAGAACCCGTTAGTGTAGATCAAGCCCTATTTAATGATATTTGTATCCTTTCTATGCAAGAAGAGTTTAACAAATTTTTCAAGAATGATGTATGTGAGTTGATTAATAGATCTAAGGATAAGAGTGTTGTAGGAACTAAGTAGGTATTTAAGAATAAGTTTAATGACACTATAGTAGTGATTAGGAATAAGGCTAGCTCAATAGCTAAAGGGTGCAGTCAAAATGAAGGGTGATTTTGAGAAGACTTTTTCCCCTGTAACTAGGTTAGACGCCATTAGAGTTCTACTCGTGTTTGCATATTTTAGAAGCTTGAAACTACATCAGATGGATGTTAAAAGTGCCTATCAAATATGATAATTAAGGAAGATGTCTATATAGAACAATAATTTGGATTAGAAAATTTAACCTTTCCTAATCATATTTATAAATTGAAAAAGACATTATATGGACTTAAGCAATCTCATAGAGCTTGGTATGCGAAACTTACACATTTCTCTTAGTTAGATCCTTTATTATTTTTTTTTGAAGATTGCAACTTTGCATTGATAAAACTTAGTACATCCTATTAAAAGAAACACAACTATCACATTCCTTCTTTAATAACATAAATAAAGAAGAAGGAATGGATTTAGAAATAAAAGGGTGCCAAACAAAAGAACTAACTAAAGAAAATTTGGCACATAAATCTACCGCTTTATTTGCCTCTCTAGATACATGATGAAAAAGTACATTATTAAAATCATTAAGAAAGAATAACTCTTTATTTTAAAATTATCTTGCTGCCATTTTAATGTCCTCATTGAATCTTGAAGCCTGTTGATGATGTTTTTGATATCATCTTCAATCACAACACCCTTGCATTGAATCATCCAATCATGGAGGTATTCTAATATAAACTTCATGGCCTCTAATTCCACTTAGAATATATCCGAATGATATAAATGTTTACCATATGCCAAGATAATCAAGAATTGGTGGAGGAATGGTGTCGGAAGGCCGCCGGACTACCCAAGCATCTCCGACAAGGTCTTCATCAGTTACTAGTGGAGGGATGGCGGTAGAGGGTCATCAGACCCATATATTTCTTGCAAGATCTCCATCCTTTGTCCGCAATAATGCATTTGGTGTGAAGTTGACTGATCGTAAAAATCTTGATTCTAACCATATAGATTTGGAAATCCTGTGAAGGAAATCTCAAGGACCTTTATTGATCAAAGATGTTGTTGAGGAGGCTCCAAGGAAGGTCGTTTATGTGGAAGGAAAAGGTAAATCAATTGCTATAGAAGAACAATTTTCTAAGACTCCTGAAGTAGGTAAGGTAATTTCGGATGTGAACAAGGTAGATCCATCTGCTTCATCATCGGGTATGAAAATTTTTATTAATAGATTTGGGAATTCAAATGCAATCCCTGGACACAGTGTGATAAATGCAAATTCTCCGATTGTAGTTAACAGAAATTCTCATCTTGTTAGTGATGATTCATCTGCCAAGGTTGGTGCGGACAAGGTTTCTATTGAATTTCCTTTGAAGTCTGGGAAGGAAGTGAAGGATAACCTGTGGATTAATAAACCTTACATTAAGATAAACTTTAAAGATGAAGACCATGTCTTAACTGAAGATGGGAAGCAGTGAAGCTGTGTGAGGAAATGGAAGTGGAAAACTCAAATAAACTCTTAAACTCATTGGTGATTAAAGTGTTTGGTAAGGAAATTCCAGCTCACTTGGTGGCATGGGAAGTTAGGAGACAATGGAACATGTTTGGAAAATTTCATTTTGCTTTCCTTGGAAAAGGATGGTTTTTATGTGCCTTTAGTTCTTTTGACTCCATGGAAGCTGTACTATCTGGGGGACCATGGTTTGTAAATGGTCATATAATTGGCATGGAGAGATGGATGCCGAATTTTTTACCTTTGACGATGAAAGTTTTGACTTCACCTATTTGGGTTAGGATGCCCCATCTACCTCTTCATTGTTGGGATGAGAAGAATACAACAAGAATTACTTCTATGATTGGCAATCAACTAATGATGGATGGAAATATGTTTCAATGGGGAAGGAGGGAGTTTGCAAGGGTGTGTATGAGGATTGAGATTGACCAAAGCCTTCCATTAGGTGTTTGGGTGGAAAGTATTTCGGGAAGGTTTTTTCAAAAGGTTGAATATGAAAAAATTTCTTCCTTTTATTTTCAATGTGGTATGATTGGACATGTTAAAGGTGATTCTATCAAAACAAATTCTATCCAGGAAAATGTGAAGCTGTCTAACAGTAATGATGGTTTGGCTTCTGATGTGGGAAAGAAGATTGAGGAAGTTGATGCAGCTTCTTATGGACCATGAGTTCTATTAAATCACAAGAGAAATAGAAGGACAGCTCAAAGAAATACTCTTCCAAAGCCAAATGGAAAGTATGTGAAGAAAACTGTTCTGATCCAGAATAACAAGGATGCTAAGAAGTCTACTGTCCAGAAAGACTTAAACAAGTCAGTTCAGGAAAATGGTAATAAGTATTTTATGGATGCAGATGAAACTCAACTAGAAGAAGGAGAATTCTTACAGGAGCAGAATCATGTAGATGGTATCCAGCCGACTATGAATGTGAAGACCAATGAATTGGTTGTTGTAGAAGCACAGAAGCCTGAAGTTATTATGGGTAATAAACTCAACTCTGAATGTTCTATTCTAGTTACAAATGGTAACAAATTTGAAGTTCTTTGTATGGAAAATGAAATTATGACGGAAGATGAAGTGCTGGAGAGGAACTTGGTGTATGATAAGAGTTTGTTTATTAACTCTTCGGTTGGTATTATTCTGGATGAAGTTGTGACTGAGAAGGAGGAATTTTTTGGTGACATAACTGATTCCAAACTGTCTAAAATAAATGTTGTTAATGGTGAATCAAATAAAGTTAATTTTTCCAAAGAACTTAGGTCCTTAGGACCTATCAAAAATGTAACTCGTGGAAGAGTGTTGGATGGTGGTGATGGAAGGAGGAAGGAGGGTGGTCCCTCTCCAAAAATTCTTTAAATGAATTCCATAGCTTTTTGAAATTGTAGAGGGGTGAAGAAATGTGAGGCCTCTCTATATCTTAAAGACTTCATTAAAGATTACAATGTTATGTTTGTTGGGTTGGTGGAGACAAAAATTAATGACTTTGATAAAGTCTTATTTGGGGAAATTATGGGACCAAATTGGGACTTTTTTCTTGTTCCATCAGTTTGCTTATCTGGAGGGATTATGATCCTTTGGAGAATCGATTTGGCTTCTTTTTTAGTTATTAAAACTTATGATAAATGTGTTATTGGAGAACTAAATGTTTTCAACAAGGCTGTTTGGTTGATAACTACGGTGTGTGGAAGCAAGGAGGTGTATAAGAGGAGGATGCCGTGGGATTGTATTCAGGAAGTTGCTCATAGAAAACTTCTTTCGGTAGTAGGAGGTGATTTCAATTGCATTTTATCCCAGGATGAAAAATGAGGTGGTAGGAAGTTTTTTTTTTCAAAAGGGCAGAAGGAGATGTTAAGCTTCATGAATGAGAATGATTTTCATGATGTAGGCTTTGTTGGACAAAGGTTCACTTGGTGTAACAACAAGAATGGTGGGGGATGAATTTTGGAGAGATTGGATAGGTTCTTGTTGAATACTTTGGCATTGAATTGTTTACAAGTGGCGGTGGTAAGACATTTACCAAGGATTGCTTCTGATCACAGTCCAATTGTGTTAAAGATCTTTGACACTTTTGTAAAGAAGAGGGGACTTCTTAAATTTGAAGATGTTTGGATTTCTTACAAAGCTTCAGCTCATATTATTGCTAACGTGTGGAAGAAAGATTTTAGTGGAGATGAAATGCAAATCCTAAACAAAAAGTGCAAGAAATCCTTAAGGGATTTACTCTATTGGAGTAGAACTAAGCTCAAGGAACTTTCCAAAGACAAAGGAAGGCTAAATGCTAAAATTCGTATCCTTCAAGAAGAAGAAGCTAATGTTGGGACTTTGAGTGAAGAAAAATTGTGGCTACTCAGATGTAAGGTCAAGGAGCTGAATGCAACTCTTGGTTATTTAAAAACTTGGTGGAAACAAAGGGCTAAAGTGAAGTGGATTGAAGAGGGGGATGCTAATACGAAGTTCTTTCATGCATTTTCTAATGCTAGAAAGAATGGTAACTGGATTCCTCAAATAAAAAAAAATATTGGTACTCTTACCGAAGACCCAAAAGAGATTGAAGATCTATTTTATAATTTTTTTTCAGAAGAGATGGGATAATAGAGACAGTGTGTTGGCAGCTTGGCCGCCTCCTTGGAAGGTTTTAACTGATGATGATAGAGTTGGTTTGGATGCTGATTTACTGAATTCTAAAATCTGTGAGGTGGTAAGAAATTTGTGAAATAATAAGGCATTGAGATTTGATGGGATCACTTACTCCTTTTTTAAGCATTACTAGAGCATTATAGGTATGGATGTTTGTACGGCTGTGAGAAGATTTTTCTTGATAGGAAGAATGAATAAAGATTGGAAGAATACTATTGTAGTTCTTATTCCCAAGAGCAACAACCCGGTTTCTCCAGCTAGATTTCGACCTATAAGTTTGTGTAATTCTATTTATAAGATTGTGACAAAGATCTTATTAAATAGATTGATGGTAGTAATCCCAAAAATCATTTCAGATGAACAAGTGGCTTTGTAAAAGGTAGATCGATTTCAGATCATTTGCTTTTAGCACAAGAGGTCTTCAACAAAATGAGGTTGTCTAAAGATAACAATGGTTTGGTTGCTATTAAGTTAGATATGGAACAAGCATACGATAGTATGTGCTGAACTATTCTCAACAACTTGTTAATTCTTTTGGGTTTTTCGAAAATGTTCATGAAGATGGTGATGGAATGTATCTTGGAACCATGCTACTCTATTCTCATCAATGGTGGATGCACTAAATGGATAAAGGGAAAGAGTGGTTTCCGTCAAGGATACCCACTCTCACCTTTTCTATTTATAATTTGTTCACAACTACTTTCTAATGTTTTTCTTAGCATGGGAAAGGATTTGGGCATCAAAATTGCATCCAAAGGACAAAGGATATCCCATTTGCTCTATGCAGATGATGTACTTTTATTTCTTGATGCCAAGAGGAGAAGTTTAAGAAGACTGAAGGCTATTATTGACGACTAATGTAATTGGACTGGACAAAGAATCAACTACCATAAATCTGCTATGATTTGTCGATAAAGAGTTAATAGAAGGAAGAAGAAGGAAATTACACATTTTATTGGTTTCAAGCAGGTTGATGAAATGGATTACTTGGGAGTTAAAATTGCAATAAGAAGATTGAAAAAGGTTGATTTCCAATCTCTCTTGGACAAGTCTATGAAGAAGTTGAACTCATGGAGTAATAAATTCATCTCTTTGGTGGGAAGGATGGTGTTGGTGAATTTGGTTTATGTTAACCTCCCTGTTTTTATTATTGCACACTCTCTCATTCCTTTAGGAGTTTTAAATGAATTTGAGAGATTATGCAGAAATTATATATAGAATAAAGCAGATGGAAGTCATGGACTACATTTTGTCGCATGGAATGAACTTTGTAAGCCAAAAGCTTTGGGAGGTTGGGGGATAAAGTCTGCACTTTCTAGCTTGGAAACTTTAAGAGCCAGGTTTGCTTGTAAGTTATTAGAGCATCCTAATTCATTGTTGAATAGGAATCTATTATGCAAATATGGAGAAGAATGGTGGAATGATGATAATAAGAAGGGTGGCTCTCCTTCTTGGTAAATAATAAAATCTGGATGTGATGCTCTTAAAATGGCTGTTAGATGGAGAATTGCATCAGGTAGCAAAATCAATGTTCTAAAGGATGTCTGGCTATTAGATAAGAGCTTGATCAAGTGGCCTACCTTTGTTGCCAATTTTGAAGATGAGAACACATATCTAGACTTCTTTATTTAGGATAGAAGTTGGGATCTAGATAGATTGTCATTATTCTTTGGAAGTGAACTACTTGCTTTAATCAGCAACATTAAAATTTCTAATAGGTAAAATGGTGATTTCTTGGAGCTGAAATGTAGATATTCTGGAAAATCAATTTCTGCACTGATTAAGGAAGAATTGATGAATCAGGAGCTTATTTCAGATTCTGTTCCAGTAAATTGGATTTATAAATTACAGTTGAACTCCCATGTTGAATTATTTATGTGGAGGATTGGTAAATCTGCTTTACCAACTGCGGACTTCCTCATGAGAAGAAGGCTTGCCAATAGGAATTACTGTCCTAGAGGGTGTGGAGTTGCTGAAGATATTGATCACATCACCACTTCTTGTCTTAAACTATTGAAAGTTATTGATGTATTAAGATATTGGGGATTTATGATTCCTAAATATAACTCTTTCCAGGATTGTTGGAGCAAATTGGAAATTCTGGCTGGTACAAATCCGGTGATGGCTAGGATCTATTGCTCTTTGTTATGGTTTTCTTGGAACAACAGGAATAAGATCAAGCATGGAAAATTGGATACTTGTGATACATTGACAGCTTCTTCTATTTTGAGTTTTGTAAATAGTAAGAAGTGGAACCTTATTCGATCGGACCACTGGGATGTCCATCAGTCCTTGGGACTTCTTTCTAATTCTTGGCATCCCCCTCCACCTGGTTGGTATAAGATTAACATTGATGCTGCCCTCAAGAAGAACTATGAAGCTGGAATTGGAGGCATTATTCGAGACTTCAAAGAATGATTTATCTTGGCTTTCGGTTTCTATGGAGTTCACTGGGATATTGCTCAAGTTGAGTTATTGGCTATTAATTCATTAAAGAAGGTCCTCAAAGGTAAATTACTTGATGCCATTGGTATTATAGTTGAAAGTGATAATTATAATATCATCCATTTTCTTCAATTTATAGCAAAGAGAAGAAGATGGATGATAATTGTGTTAATGATGAAGATGATTTCCTTATTGGGAGGGGTTTTAATAATGTCGTCTTTTATCATGTTAGGTGAAATTATAATAAGTTAGCTCACTTTTGTGCTAACTTAGCCTTTTCTTATGAGTTTTTTTGGGAATACTTTTCTGAGAAGGATCCACCTAATTCATTCGTTCAAATTTTGAAGAAAGAATGTGTTATGGTAGTTTCTCCTCATTAGCTTGTATCTAGGCTTCTTCCTTTTTTCATTGCTTTAATTTATGCTTATTTGCATTCTTCAAAAAAAATGCCAAGATAAATCTTCCTTTCTGATCTCTGACAATTCCTCCAACTCTTGCATTATTGGATTCCTTAATAGCCGCTTCAACATTTATTTTGATCCACTCTAGTGGTGGGGGATGCCAAACTTTTCCAAACTCCAACCAAACATTAATATCCCAGTCAACTAGAATTGGATCATGAGTTGGGTGTAGAGTTGTTGAAATAATATTTGCAATATAAAATGGAATTGAAGGCAAACTCAGGTTTAACATCATTTTTTAATTTCCAAGAAAAGAAGATAGGTCTACAATATAATATAATAATATTCTAATTAAAATTTGTTATTCTTTTCAACTCCATCATGCAATTATTAAAGAAATATAGAATAGAAAATTGACACCCCCATTATTTTAGTTTGACAAGAATATCTACTTACTATTTAGATGTAAAAACAATATGCTCAAAGTTCTCTATCTCATGGCAACCTCTAGCATAAGTATCTATTTGTAAGAGATTTCTATACTTAAGATACTCATTAGTAAGAATTGAATTCTTACATATTTTTCACCAAAGAATCAAAACTTTTGGATTGATCTTAACTTTCCATATCCACTCATTCGCCTGTTCTTCTTCCCTCTAAAAATTCATATGCTAAAGTTGTAATGGATCTTTTAGAATATTGACATATCAATCTTCTTTATTTTCCTGCTAGTTAGGACATATAGGAACCTATGTTATCAAAGAAGTCAGATTAATATAAAAAATGAATTTGATTTCTGGCTGCTTCTAGGTTCCATCTTGGTCAGTAAATTGTTGAACATGTTTATCTTGTAGGTTGTCAAAATCAACAAAGGTTGGCCATTTTCTCATTACTTTGTCCAAGATCCAAACATCCTTCTAAATATCTACTTTGTTGCCGTTAGCTAATCTCCATCTTATAATAGGCTTAAGATACTTGAAACCATCCAAAAGAATATTCCAAGTTGAAGACGATCCTCTCTTAATTCCTTCATTCCAAACATCCCTTCCATATTTAGAAATGATATTACGATTCAGCAATGATGAGGAATTTTGAAGAAATCTCTATGTCAATCTAGCCCTTAATGGACCAATCTTATTCACTGTTGAATGGAGACCCAATCCACCAAGACATTTGGGTTTAGAAAGCTCCTTCCATGACACATGATGTAGAACTTATATTCCCTTATCCTTATGCCAAATAAAATTCCTATAAAGCTTATCAAAATCCTTTAACACAAACCCTTAGGCACTAACGAATGGGTTGTTATAAATATTGGAAGTGTTAAAAAGTAGGATTTTATAAGCAAAATCCTTCCATCCAATGATAAGTATATATTTCCCTAATCATTTAACCTTTTAATGCAGGGTCCATAATGATTTGAAAATTTGATCTCATCAATCTCCTCAACACCATTTTTAATCCTAAGTAATTCATTTCTTTCACAACTTTAAACCCAAGAATTTTGGAAATCTTATTCTTTCATTTTACATCAACCGATTCCAAAAAAAAAAAAAAGAAGATATTTTCTTTTATTCACCACTGGCATGTCCATCCATAAAATTGCTTAACAATTTATTTAATAAATTTAGTAAATTTAAGAGATGCAATTGAAAACATAAGCACATCATCAGCATATAATATATGAGAAAGCTTTACACCCAAATCAACCCCTCTTTTTTTAATTGCATTTAACAGTAGTTGGGAACACATAATGAAGAGATAAGGAGACAAGGGACATCCTTGTCTGAATCCATTTTCAGCTTTAATCTAATCAGAATTACTTCCATTTATCAAAATGGAAAATCGAACCTCTTGCACACATGCCATAATCCATTTTGAGAATTTGGAAGAAAAGCCAAACCATTTATTTTAGAGCATTATATAATGTTGGCTAATACATATTGTCATAAACCTATTCCATATCCAACTTAACCACCACAAGTCCTTTATTTGAGTTTAAAAATCTAAATTTATGAGAAATTTCTTGAGCCAAAAGATAATGGTCAGACATCGATCTTCCCAAAACAAAAGAAACTTGTTCTTTAGTAACAATCTTAGGAAGACACACTTTAAATCTATTTAGAATCATTTTAGCTACCACTTTATAAATAGTTTGACAAAGACTTATAGGTCTAAAGTTTGAAAGATAAACTGGATTTCTACATTTTGGAATTAATACAACTAATGTATCTTTCCATTCATCATGCATCACTCTTGTTTAAAAAAAAAAAACATTCTATGGCTTTCTATGTTTCTTTTTTAATAATGACCCAAAAGAATTGAGGAAAGAAGCTTTAATTTATTAACTAATTGATTTACTACTATACTAAATTCTTCTTTGATGAAATCAATATCCATTATCACTCTTTCAACAATGTGAATTTTTTATCCTTTATTCAGCTCAGGCCAATATGCCAAATTACACTTCCTATTTTGCCATTTTTATTTTAAGAACTTAACAAAAACAGAATCAATTTGGTCTTGCCCTTCCACGAGCACATCACACTCACTTTTCATTTGCTTTATCCAATTTCCATTTCTTTTAGCTGAAGCATAATCATGAATTAACATGGAATTAGCATATCCTTCCTCCATCCACCTAGCCTTTGCTCTTTGACTCCACCAAGTTGACAACCAAACCATTGTACTATTAAATTCTTTAACATAAATTCGGAGAAGCAACAGATCCTTTAAATTAAGTCCACCATTTAAGCTTTCTTTCATTTGTAGATCCATTATTTTAATTTATATCTCATTTTTAAGAGAGGTCAAATTCTTCAATTTGTTTTTTGTTCCAGTAGTTGAGAGCTTTTAAAGATCTTTTCATTTTCTTTGTAATACTCTTGTTTCATTGCCAAAATCTGACTTTCTCCATGCTTTCCTCACAACGTTCCAAGCAACTGGGTAAGATTTCAATGTTTTTTAAAATCTATTCATTTTATGATTAGAATGACTACTTTCATTTATCTTGAACATAATAAGACCATGGTCAGAAGCAACTCATGCAAGATGTCTGATCATATCCAAAGGAACCATTTGTAATGATATAGAAATCAATAAGCAGCTATCAAGCCTTTGAAAGATCCTTGAAGCTCCATCCTTATTATTGCACCATGTACATTTAGGTCCAATGACACCTACATCCTGAATATCATTATTAGCCATTAAATATCTCATCTCCTATGGTCCTTGGGAAAATATAATCTTTTCCCTCCTCTATTCTCCTCTTTAGAGAATATATAATTAAAATCCTTACCTATAATGGAAGGAATATCATTAGATTTAAGCATTTCAATACTATCCCATATATCCCTCATAACATGTAAATCCTTATTTCCATAGACCATAGTCACATTCCAACTTCCCAAGTTAGGAATTTGGATGACCCGAGGAAACTCTTCCACAACAGTGAATTGAACTTCTTCTCTCTTCGATAACATAGGCATACCACTTGTGATGCCCCAAGATCTAACTTGAAAGAATTATTCTTTTAATCCATTAAACCATCAACTAGCATAGCTATCTATAGTCATCAATAAGGATAACAGTCTAACAAAAATCTATAAGTTAAAAATATCAAGTAAATTTTTCTTATCATTCCCAAAAGTTCATTTACAAATACTCAGGATCTACACATTAATCACATGTAATCCATCCTGTCCTGAGTACAAAAAGAATCACTATAACAAAAGGACAAAAACCTGAAGATTCTTGATTAACCTCAATCTCCTGCTCCCTTGCCCTGACCTGAAAATATTAACTACATATCATGAGCTTCAAAAAGCCCAGTAGGTCACCAAATACCTACAACTGAAATCAAAGCACGATACGAAAGCAATATGCATGTCAATCAGTCAAATCAATATCAATCACTTACATATGATCATTGAGTCAATACAGAAATGGGAATCAATACAGAAACAAAAATCAATACAGAAATGGTAACTAGTATAGAAACGTGTAGAGCCATAATTATCAGTAGAAGAATTAATAAATAGTATAAAAGTTTGTAAAGCTCAATGAATCAATATGTTCGTTAAATCTCTACAGTAGTATTCGTATCAAAAACACCAGTCAATTCAGTAGACAAATCATTAAAGAAATCTTCGTATCGGTAATACCAATCAAATCAGTCAATAAATCATCAAGTCAATAATATCAATTGTATAAAGGGAATTCATCGATTCAATAATATCAGTCGGTATAAAATATCGGTATAAAATGTCAAATCAATATTATCGTTCATGATTGTTGAAATCAAATCAATGAAATAAAATCATAACATTATTTGAAACAGTTGGAATCAATCAATGCCGTAGAATCACATCAAGATGTACACTTGCAATTCAGTTATCCAATATCACGTGCTCAGTGAATCACATGCAATCCAATAATCTATATCACGTGTTTAGTGAATCACATGTCACTTACCTAGTATATCACGTACATATGTCAGTACAATGAATCAGTAGTATCAGTGCCTGTATCAGTATCAGTAACAATCCAGTGACATGAACAGTAATGCTATAATCATGAAATCATGCAGTAACAGTAAATCCGTACAATATCGATAAAACAATACAGTAATGTTAAATCCGTTCAGTATCAATATATACGTTAGTATCAGTAAATCTGTACAGTAGCAGTAACAATACTGCTAAACATGCAATTCAGTACATAGTCATACATAACAAGTAGAAGCACTGGATATTAAGGTGTTTTTCAGCCTTGTATCAGTATCAGTATCTTGTATTCGTTGGCTCAGTAAAAAGAGTCGTCACTCTTTGCCCGTTGGCACAGTAATCATCTCCTTATAACTCCCATTGGTAATCACGTGATCAGTAAAAGATAACACCAAACCGTATTTAAAAGAAAGCCCGTCGGCCAACCATCCTGTGCAGGTCAATTAGTCTCCAACCAACGGTTCAACTTGTCCCTACTTGTCTTTCAGTAATATAACAATATTTCAATCATATATTTATATTTATATACACCTCATTAATGTATTGCAATCAACAAATATGATTTAACTTAATTGAAGAAAATCCTTAAAATATCGTACAATCGATAGAAATCCCAAACATAGTCAAAATACACAATTTCAGAAAATTATCAAATTACTAGAAATCGTGTAAAACAACGTTTGAAAACTTTACTTGTATTGAAGCAATATTTTTCAACAACCAAATAATTTCCTATTCGATAAAAATTCCACAGAATTCAAAATATTCGGTGAAAACTTCCCAAAAAATACTCAAATCGTACAAAATCATCATTTCTATAACATACCAAAAGTTACGTAGTAAAAGTTTCATCAATACAAAGATATGCTTATTTTTCGGTAACGGAAACAAAAAACTGAGCAGAAAAATACCAAAACATGAAATCTTCAAAATCAAAAATAGGATTCGGAGTCCTTATAATGAGACAAATAATTCTTCCAACAGCACGTCGGATGAAAATCGCTCAGCGGGCTCCAAAACCCAGACTTTTCCTTCCTTTTCCTTCTCTTTCTCTCTCTTTCTTTTCTCTCTCATCAAAATATCTCAAATCATCTATTTAATGAACTCGATCGTCCTGACGATGTTTTCCATTCGTCCCGGGATGAAACTCTCTGGACACAGATCGTATAGACGATGATGGATTTCATCCCTGGACGATGCTCTCGGGAAAAAATTCATCCCGGATGAACTCATGTTCGTACAGACGAACCTGCACTTTACTCAGTTTGTACGTACTAACCATACAGATTTTCTCAATTTTCTTCAGTTCATCCTGTACTAAGGTCAGTTCGTATAGACTAACTGCACCCAAAAATATGAAATTCGGAGGGGTTTTACACCACCTGACAAACATATAGCAAGATGATTAAAATAATCCCAATCCTCACCAATGATCCTACTGACCTCCCTCCAATCAATACTAGATTACTTATTTTCAATTAACCAAAAAAAATATATATATTGTCACGAACAATTTCTCTCAATTACAGAGAAGCCACGTTTTTCTTAGCTCCTCTACAAGTCCAAAAGACTAAGGATGACATTTAAAGAATCAAACGAGAATGGGAAACATTCCCACAAATCAACCCAACCTCACCTTTTCTCTTATAGGGAATGTCTTCAATAGGAACTAAAGATTTTAGTTATTTATTATTTATTTTGCATACACAGAACCAACTTTAACCGCACATGAATTAGCTTAGTTATGACATTTCTAAACATTTGAATCTTTATTCTGAACGTCTTCAGAAATTACACTTCCTTCCATATTAGCAACAATTACATCATTATGAGAAATAACAACGTCCTTGACATTAACCATATTAATATCTGTTTCAATAACTTGATCAGCATGTGTTACTTTAGCAGCCTCAAAAATAACATCATCCTTTTTTTGTTTAGTATCATATCCAGAATTCATCCTAATAGTAGCTTCTTTGATATCACCTTCAGGGATAACACCATCATCAATAATTACAAGATCAATAGCATCTTCATGAATAGAATTAATCGCATTAGTGGGCTCAGGTGCAGGAACATATATAACATATTCAACAATAATAGCATCTTCAGTATAATCAAATAAAATATCTAATTTTTTATTTTGTATCGAGGAACCTAATGTTTTAATGCCTTTAGTAGTATTATAATTCCCTCCCTTTCCATCATTCTTACTTGGAGCATCCACAAGATTAGATTGAGCTCGCTGTTCCAACTTATCATCTCCATCTAACAAGTTTGTAACAATAAGATTATCAGAATTCCCCTTGACCATACCTAAATCAGGATTAATAAAAGAATTTCTCCTCGTGATCTTGTCATTCACTCCATATCTTACTTGTTTCCTTCTGTTTGTTGGAAACTTAACATGAATATAATGGCCTATATTCCACTTCATCTTATATTTTATTTCCTTCTCTAAAGCTCATCTCCTCCATCCTTCCAGTATAACCATATACTATAGCTTCTTGAATAGTCTAAACTGGATAAGTATACCCATAATTATTATAAGATTCAGGACTTACTTCCCTATTATGACCAATCCTCCCACACTGATAACAAAAAGATGAAATATTCTCATATTCAATTTTTTTTGGAAAAAATAGGCCATTTATCCCTTCCACCCATAGTCTAGCTGGAAAATTAGAATCAAGATTGATTCGAACACAAGATTAGTAAATTCCCTTCTCCCCCACTTAAACATGTTCCCATGTAGTAAAATAGGAATACAAACTTTTGAAGCAATGTTTGTTTCATCCCAACATTGTAATGGAAGATGAGGGAATTGAATCAAGATCAGAGAAGATAAACCTTTCTTAGATTGGGGTGAAAAGGATGGTATCCACTTATCAATCCTAATAATAAATCCTCCCACATACCACAGTCCACTATTTAGTTCTTTTTCCACTACTTCATTAGTATGAAATGAGCATAAAATCCAATCTAGTCCCAAGTAGGTTAAGTGGAAACCTCCAAATCTCCCACATTGACATCTCAAATCAATGCTGCAAATAAGAAAAGGAATATTGCTTCCTAACAGTTTAATCACCAAAGAATTCCTTAACACATGAACATTGTCACATTCTTTAGAACATTCAGCTTCACCGCCAACTCATCTTTAGTCAGTTCAGAATTTCTAGAATTTGGATCAATTTGATATGAGATATTTTATTCCAAGCATTTACAAAGATTTATTTATGATCTACATTACCAATAATATCATTTTCATGTAATACCACAACAACAAAAACAACATCAAGCCTTTATCCCACTACATGGGGTCGACGACTTGAATCTTTTTGCATCATTGTATCTGGTTAAAAATCAAATTCACATTTAAATCTAATAAAGAAAGATCATTTATAATATTTTCTAACCAAGTCCTTTTAGGTTTATCTCTACCTTTCTTAACATAAGTCAAATATAATACCTCAACTTTCCTAACCAGGTCATCAGAAGGCCTCCGTTTAATGTGACAACCATCAAAGGAGACTCTTTCTAATCTTATCTTCCACTGGAGCTACTTGAACCCTTTCACGTATATGCTCATTTTGTATCCTATATCTAAGGGTTAAGCCACTCATCCACCTAAGCAACCTCATCTTTACAACACTTAACTTTGTATTATACTTCTCTTTTAATGGCCAACATTCGACACCATAAAGCATTGCAGGTCTCAAATCCATCTTATAGAATTTTACCTTAAGTTTGAAGGGGACTTTTCTATCGCACAATAAGCTCGATGCATTCTTCCACTTCAACCATCCAACTTGAATTCTGCTGATAATATCCCCATCAATTTCACCATCACTCTGAACAATACATCTAAGATATCTAAAATGTGTACTCTTATTAATGACTTGATCGCCCAAAGTCACAATCGCATCACTAGGTCTATTGCTACTAAAATTACACTCCATAGATTCAATTTTAGATCTACACAAGCGAAAACCTTTAGACTCTAAAGTTGACCTCCATAATTCAAGTTTACCTTCAACTCCCTCTCTAGTCTTTTCAATAATTTACATGTAATACCGAATTAACAAATCACCAGCAAGATAATCAAGATTAGTCTTAACATTCTCAACAAAAATAACTTGAAATTTATGAGTCAAAAAGCCATTAAAACCCAAATTATCTCTATTTTTCAAAGAAGACAAACCCATATATCTATTTCCTTTAAATTCAACCTAGATGAAGATCCATGCTAAAATTAAATGAAATCAAACCTGATGAAACATTGTAGAAGAAATTCTTTTACTGATATTTTCTGACTAAATAAAACTAACAAACTTCTTGCCCTTGCCTTCAACTGGAGCAATATAAATTGACTCAGGATGAACACCTTCTTTAATCACCAATGGTCTCTATTTGAATGAATCCTGATGAAACTTGATTCCTCTATTAATATGATGATCCTTAGCACCATTTTTATACATATCATTATTGGTGTGGAATAATGATGACACTTCCATTGATGAAGGTCTGACGGCTGGAGATAGCCGGCAGTCATCCCCAGCCATACTATTCTTCCGTAAAAAACCAGCGAGTTAAATTTTGAAATCCCTGTTCTCTCTAAAAAATTTAGCTCTCTCTCTCTAGAAATGGATCTCTCTTAAAGTTAGATCCTTCATTAAGGTTAGTGTAGATACAACCCTTTTTCTAAAGAAAATAAGAGATGATTTCCTCATTGTTCAAATTTATGTGGAAGATATATTTTTGGATTTATTAAAGAAAATCTTTGTGATGAATTTTACAAAACTATGAGTAAAGAATTTGATATGACTATGATGGGGTGCCTTGAATACTTTATTAGATTTAGTGTTAAGCAATGTGGTGATGGAAGCTTCCTTAGTCAAAGTAAATACATCAATTAGATCTTAAATAAGTATGAGATGGAAGGTGCTAAGGAAATAAGTACACCCATGAGCACTACCATTCAATTAAAAAAGTATCCAAATGGAAATCTATAGATCAAAAGAAGTATATGGGATAATCAGATCACTTCTATATTTGATTGTTAGTAGATAGGATATCATGTTTATTGTGTGTCTTTGTCCTAGACTCCAAGATGAACTCAAGGAATCCCATGTAATTCCAATTTTGATAAATCTTAGATACATTTTAAGCACCTAAAACTTATGATTTTGTGATAAGAAATATTATTTGGTTTTTATTTTTGTTCTTTTGAAATTATTTTTTGATATTTATTTTGTTCACACTAACATTTCAGGTATGTTGTACATTGTGCAAAAGGCTTATCTCAAGACTGGGTAGAATAGGTTTGATGTTTTGGCAAAGAGTTTGTATTTTGATTTATTTAATTTTAATATTTATTAAGTTAAGAGTCCTATAAAAGGTATATGCTAGTTTAATAATTATATACACATAGAGGGGAAGAAAATTAAGTTTATGAATTTTTTGTGAATATCATCTAGTATGATCTGTATCGTAGTGTATGATCTAAATAAAACAAAGATTATTTAATCATGTAATTAAGATGATATGAATTTGAATTAATCATATAGAATGATCAACATTATACTTGATGATCACTAAAAATTGAGATTTCTACTGTCAATAAAAAATTATATAATATTTAAAAATTCAAAATATGACCTAATCATACTATACGAAGCTAATTGTACATTACCATCATAAAATTGAAAGTTCATTAGCGATGTTAAGCCCTTATGAACTAGTCCCGAGGTTAACCAAGAGGGAGGGTGAATTAATATTTAAATATTCTTTAACTAAAAGAAAAATATTTTTATATCTTGCAGCTGAAATAAATTAAATCAATAATAAAAAGATCAATTAGAGAGTTCACCCAAGAAGTTAACCATAATAAAAATAAAGTGAAAAAATAATAAATGAAAGAATACACCAAATTTATAGTGATTCGGTCAAACCTTTACCTACGTCCACTTCTCGGAGGTGCCCTCCGAGTATTGCACTAAACTTAGCGTCTCTCTTTTATCCCCCACAGCTAGTTGGAGAAGCCCTTACAAAATCACTTCCACCTTCCCCGGTGCAGTGGAGTAGCCGGGTCTTTTGACACCAAAGAGATCTTCTTCTTCCAAAAGTTCCTTCAAGACAGACCTTCAATTCGATGGTACTAAGGTACAAACTTGCCGGAGCAACTATGTGAACCCCCCTCCACACTCCCTTGAAACCCCCTCCAAGAATCTTCTCCCTCTCTCAAACTCCTCCCTTTCCTCTCTCCCTTTCAAGTTCTTTCTTTAAATTTCCTCCAGAAAAATGAAGATTCAATGGCTGCCAAAGACACTTTCAAAGTCTTTGACAAATCTTAAATAGAAGAGCTCCAAAAAGGCTCTTAAATATACCAAACAAACATTATCTTCTAGGATGATCGAAGGATCATTCCGTATGATGCGCTTAAAAAGAGGGCTTCAGAAAACCCTAAGAACTTGATTTCGATGCCAAAAATCATCCTGAACGATTGAAGGATCGTCCAGTACGATGTGTAGAATTTGACCTGATAGTCCTGGACGATGTATGGATAGTCCTAGACTATAGATACAAATTTGTATAGATCATCGAGGAAGTTATTGTGGATCGTCTTGGATGATTAGAAGATAAATTATGATATTTTGTCTTGGATGATTTTGGAAAATCAAGTATGTCGACAAACATCATTCGGTATGATATACAGATCATTTAAGATGATCTGATTGAAAAAATATTAACCATAATTAGTCTCCTAATCACATGATTAATTTAGGCATGATTGGTATTGATCATCTAGGATGATATAGATCATACGGGACGATTAGAACAAAATTTGAATCTTAAATCCTTGCCTAAATTATCATTGGCGGTAGTTTTCCAAGATCATAAAGGATCGTTCTGGATGATCCAAAATTGTCCAGTATGATTAGTTCAAAACTTGATCTTATGGATTTCACTATATCTCACTTTCCTAAAAGTGTGTGTGCATGATCACCAAGCAAGCATACTCCCTTACAGAAGTTGACTCAAGAAATTAATAAAACATCAATGAATATTATAAATAAAACATGTTATACCAAAACTTAAGTCTTGAATGGTGCATCGTAATCTTGAAAATTTAGTATACACACAAATAAATATATATTGTAAATACAAGTAGATAATAGAAAGTGAGCCATAATATTTATTATCATAAAAAAAATAAACTCATAAGCTCGAGTTGCAATAATCTCCCCATTTTTGATGATGACAAATATTAGTATTAAATTTACAAAATTGAAAATATTTTTTCCTAATCTTCCTCTCACTAGAATAAAAATTTAAAAATAAAGGAAGATAAAATTTAATTGTTTTTATTTTTTTTTTAAGAAATAGAAAACAAATACAAATATAATAGTACGTTCTCCCCCTTTGACATTATCAAAAAGAGGAGGGGCACAAATAAATAGAATGATAAAAATGATTAAAAAACAAAACTATCCCTAATTTAGTGAAAAAAAATCAAATATTCTTAAAATGAGAAGATTATCTCTTGATTTTATTTAAAAATTTAGTAAGGAATGTATTGACAACGCATAACCTAGAAAGGTTAGAATTTAGAACTCGTTAATCCAAGCTTAAGTTTTTTTGAAGGCACAAAAACTTTTTAATCAAATATCTAAATTAAAAAAATAAATTAGAAAAAGAAACATTATTTTTTTCAAAACTCCTTTCATAAAACATATCGAATAGAAGATTAATGCAAAAATTGGTGAATTAGGAATCATGATTTTCAAGCTCAAGTATCGAAAACATCAAGGGGTTTCTTAAGCTTTAAAAAGTACAAGAAAGGTAAACATTACTTTTTGTGGGCTCATTTTATACATCTTGTCAGTTTTTTGGTGCACTTTATGCATATTTTAATTTTTGATACACTTTGTGTATCTTTCTCAATTTGGCGTCATTGCGCATCTTTTGATTTGGCGTCATTGGCCACTTCTTTTCTTTCAAATATGCTACATTTCTAAAAAAATTTAAAAACAAAAGCAAACCCAATTTATTGACAAAATGAACTACTTGATTAAGAAAATTATGAGATAAACTCAACAACTTTCAAAAGATTCCTATACAATAGCCAAAATGTAGGGAGACGAAAAAGTTTAGTTTCAAAATCTAATTTATAATATGATGAAGATTTTGAATCAAAAATATAATAACCTCTTTAAGAAAAGATAGAGAGACAAAATCATAAGTTTCCTTCCTTTGCCTATTTTTAGAGAAGTCAACCATAAGTTATATAAGAATTCAAGAAAAAATAAGAGGAAGGTTTTTTATTTTTAGAAAAGTAAATATGTGTGTTGATCAGAGAGAACTTTCCAAAAAGAAAAAGTAAAATAATTTTAAAATTATAACATTAAAAAAAAACCAATAAATAAATAAACCCAAAGAAAATAGAAAAAATAAACGAAAATACAACAAATAAAAATAAGCATACACAAGTAAATAAACATATAAATATGGGTTTAAACATCATCTTGCTCATAGTGTGATGATTTAGAAGCATGGTCTACCCAAGAGATTTTTTGCTTTTCATTATTTTCCCTTTTTACAATTTACTTAGATTTACCCTTTTCTTTTGCAGTAAGAGTTCTTAAATTAGGACACTAATTTTTCATATGTCCAGGTTTCCTACATCCAAAGAAAATAACATAAAAAAAATCTTAACATTCTTAACATTTTTACCTTTATTCCACTTTTGTTTATGATTTAGTGAGCTTTTCAACTTGCTTGATAAGTCATCACTTTCATCACCAACTAAGCCACTTTTTTTAGTGTTTTCAGTGTTTAACACTATCATTTCACCTGCATCAAAAAGTCTTTAGCCCAAACTTTACTCGTAGGTAATGAGTTAGCCAATCAAATTATCAATAGAATATTTATTCAATTTTTTTAATTCATAAATAGCAACAACTTTGGCATCAAACTTATCAAGTGGACAATGTAGAATTTTATTGACTTTTTTAAAGTTTAAAAATTCTTTACCTCAAGCTTATAATGATGTTTCAATTTGAATAAACTCAGTATACATGTCTAAGATTGTCTAATAAGATTTCATGGAAAATAATTCATAATCATGCATTCAAGTATTCAATCTAGATTATTTGATTTCACTAGTGCCTTCGTATATAGTGTATAATTTATCCCAAATTTTCTTGCCAGTAGTGCATGTGGATACAAATATAAAATCTTCATAATTTAAAGCACATTAAAAAATAGTTTAATGATTTAGCATTCAATTGAGCATTGATTTGTTCTTCCCTACTCCTTTGATTAAAAAGAATATTAGTTTTAATTCCATCTATTACATGTGATGGTACAGAATAACTAGTTATAATCATTTGCCACATTTGGTAATTAATAGATTGCAGGAAAGTAGACATATATATTTTTTCAAAAATCAAAAGTAATATTTTCAAATAAAGGTGGTCAGGTGGTTGAATATATTTTCGTAATATTATGATAACAAAAATTTTCCATGTATAAAAATTCAAAAGTTTTTAAAAACTAGATTTTATGAATCCCACTCTGATACCATTTGAAAGTTCATCAGGGATGTTAAGCCCTTATGAACTAATCCCGAGGCTAACCAAGAGGGAGGGTGAATTGATATTTAAATCTTCTTTTACTAAAAGAAAATTTTTTTTATAGCTTATAGTAGAAATAAATTAAATCAATAATAAAAAGATCAATCAGAGAGTTCACCAAAGCAGTTAATCACAATAAAAATAAAGTGCAGAAATAATAAAGGAAAGAACACACCAGATTTATAGTAGTTCAATCTAACCTTGGCCTACATCCACTCCTCAGAGGCGTCCTCCAAGTATTGCACAAAATTTAGTGTCTCTCCTTTATCCCCCACAACTAGGCGGAGAAGCCCTTATAAAATCACTTCTACCTTCCCTGGTGCGGCGGAGTAGCCGGGTCCTTTCACACTAAAGAGATCTTCTTCTTTCCAAAACTTCCCTTAAGTTGATGTAGTGTCATTGTTTTGTATGTTTAGAACTATAGTAATGAAATTCATAGCTCCTAGTATTGATGAAATTCCAACTCAATTCTGGCGCTAAAAATTATCCTGAACGATCGAAGGATCATCCAGTACGATATGCAGAATTTGACCTGATTGTCCCAGACGATATCTGGATAGTCCTGGATGATTAGTACAAATTTGTACAGATTATGCATGATGATATTATGGACCGTCTTGGATGATTAGAAGAAAAATTATGGTATTTCATCTTAGATGATTTAGGAAATCAAGTATGTCATAAACATCGGCCAGTATGATATACAGATCATCCAGGATGATCTATTTTAAAAAAATTACCATAATTAGTCCCCTAATCACGTGATTAATTTAGGCATGATTGGTATTGATCGTCCAAGATGATATAGATTGTCCGAGATGATTAGAACAAAATTTGATTCTTAAGTCCTTGCCTAAATTATTATTGGTGGCAATTTTCCAAGATCATAAAGGAACGTCCTAGATGATCCAAAATCATCTTGTACGATTAGTTCAAAACTTGATCTTCTAGATTTAACTTGATCTCACTTCCCTAAAGTGTGTGTGTATGGTCACCAAGCAAGCATACTCCCTTTTAGGAGTTGACTCAAGAAATTAAAAATACATAAATGAATATTACAAATAAAATATGTTCTACCAAAACTTGAGTCTTGAATGGTGCATCGTAATCCTAAAAAATTAGTATACACACAAACAAACTTATATTGCAAATACAAGTAGATAATAATAAGTGAGCCATAATATTTATTATCATAAAAAACATAAACACATAAGCTCAAGTTGCAACAAAAATATCTAGCCTAACTTGATCCTATGATTAGGAAATTAAATTAAGATTAATTAATTATTATGATCATACAATATAATATCCTTTATTAAAATTTATGACCTAATCTGCTCCCATGACGATATTTAATTTCCATCAATCTTACCAGATGAAAATCCTATTAGAATGAACTAATCATATTGTATAATTCTAAACTCTTTCTAGATGATCGGTTTAAGAAATTGAACTAACCAATAGGACCCTTACTCAATGTATAGTACTTAACTAGATAAATTGAGCTAATCATATTATATGATGCCCAATCGTATTATATGATTAGAAGGGATAGCATTGAAATTTTAGGGTTTCATAAGCCTTATTTAAAAACCTTTTGATTAGTTTTTTGAAAAGACATTTGGATGTTGAAGGAATTCTATGAGAGTGCTTTATAAGGTCTAAGAGCATGAAAAGGAGAAGTTTTGTAAGAAAGAGAAGTTGTGTGAAGGATTTAATGTGGTTGCTTTAAGCTATCTTTATTAGTCTCTTGGGTAGCTTTAGAAAGAAAGGCTTCAAGGCTAAAGATCTAGGTTTTCTTCCTTCACCTAGAGGGTGAAAAAGGATTCTATGTACTCTACCTTCATTTGGAGGGTGAAAAAGGATTCTTTACTTGCTACCCTCACTAAGATGATGTAAATGTTTCCAGGTATTCTTACCTTCACAAATTGGGTGAAGAATCTTTTGGTACTCTACCATATTGAGTTGTTGTAAGAAATTGTGTAAAAGCTTCACTACCTTACTATGGGGGTCTAAAGAATAGACACTAAGAGTTTAGTGCAATAACCGAAGAGGAGGACTCTAGGGAGTGGATGTAAGTCTTTCTTCGTCCGAGTTACTTGTAAATCTCATGCATTCATTTTTTATTTATGAACTTTTATTTTTTATTTTTTTAATTTCAAAGATCAAGCTAGATACCTCAAAATACTTTGGCATATGAAAAATAAAAGAAATTTGAGCAGTGGTATCGACTTTGGTATTGTTCGTTCATTTGATGATGATGAGTTTTATCTTATGATAAAAAATCATCTCAAATATGAAAGGGTCCTTATATAAATCATTGATTCTTTCAATGTGAATTATTTGAAAATATTGGATAACTCACATAAACTTAAAGCTACAGATACACCCCTTATATTTGAGGAATAAATTAAATCGATAATCAATGAATTAAGAGAAATCAACATTGGAATAGAGGATGACGCTCGCCCTACCTTCATTAGCTCTTTTTTGAGTAAAGATGAATCGAATGATGTAATAAAACTCCTTTCCAAGTTTAAAGATAGTGTTTCTTGGTCATATGACCAAATGCTAGTCTTTTCCTCCAATATAATACTTTATAAACTCAGGATTTGATATGATGTCATTCTAATTAAGCAAGCTCCTTGACATATGTATATGGAGATTGAATAATAAGTCATTTTTAAAACTAAGAAATTGGTTGAGGCTAATTTATTCAAAAGGAACAATATCCCTCTTTGGTTACTAGTGTCATTATAGCTTAAAAGAAAAATGCTCAAATTCGAATATGTGTATACTATTGAGACCTAAATAAGGCATGTCCCAAAGATGAGTTTCTATTACCTATACTAAAAATCATGGTGAATATTTACTCTTATTATCTTATTTTCTCTTTTATTGATGTCTCATATGGATATAACCAAATTAATATTACCAAATAAGATGAGAGAAACACGGCATTCAGAAGTCCTTTGGGGGTCTTTTATTATAAGGTAAATCCATTCGGTCTTAATAATGCTAGTACAACATACCAGCAGGCTATGAATTGAATCTTGGATGAACTGATTCATAATCATGTGGAATGTTACATCAAATATTTTGTCTTAAAGAGGCACATCTATATGACTTAAGAATTATCTTTTAGTAGTTGTGCCACAACAACCTCAAAATGAATCTCTTGTAATGTGCCTTTGGCATCACTTTAGAGAAATTTTTGGGTTTCGTGGTAAGACATCATGGAATAATATTTGATCATACTAAGATAAAAGCTATCTTAGGCTTGCGACCTCCTGGAAGCCTTACTTAGTTAAGATCTCTTTAAGGCTGTCTAGCATACATAAGAAGGTTCATTTTCAATGTCTCTGAAAGATGTCAACCTTTTTTTGTCTAAGATAAAAAGGATTCTAAATTCATATGTGATGAGAAATATCAAAGCGCCTTAGTTAGAGAATATTAAGTAATACATTACAAATCCTCATGTCTTGGTAGTCCCAATTTTAGGGAAACCACTCATCCTTTACATTGTAACTTTAGATGAGTCACTTGGTGCCTTGTTAGTACAGGTTAATGAAGAGGGAAAGCAAAATACCCTCTATTATATTAAGCGATGACTCATTCTGAAAGAAATATGATATCCTACCATTGAGAAAAATTATCTTGCTCTAGTTATTTCCATCAAAAAGCTAAGACATTACTTGCTTTCTCATTAGGTAAGTTTATTCTCCTGAATAAATCTTTTGTAGTTTCTTATGACCTAACCTACATTTTTAGGATGTTTGGCACTGTGGTTTATGATATTACTTAAATTCAAAATAACTTTCATTCTTCTATGTGTTGTGAATGACACGCTGTTACTAACATCCTTGCAGCGCATCTACTTCCGAAAGATTTTCCCCTTAATTATAATTTACCTGATAAGAAAATCATGATTTTAAAGGAAAATCATGATTATTTCTTAGATTTATATTCAAATGGTGCAACATCTTTCTAGTGAGATGAAGCACTAAAATCTACTCTTCTTGGGAAAGAAAGGATTGGCTTGATTTTCATGATGTTGTAAAAGGTAATGATACATTTTTTATATCATTTATCAGAGCCTTGAACAAATAATGAGGAAAAATATGAAGCTTTAATAACTAGTTTAGAGCTTGTAATATTGATGGATGTTAAAGAAATTACAATTATTAGAGAATCTCAATTGGTTATTAACCAAATTGTAGGAACCTAGAAGATTGTGAATCCAAAAATCCTAAAATATTATCAATACTTAAATCATCTTCTCAACAAATTTCCAATTAAAACTTTATACAAAATATCCAATGAAAGTGATTCTATGGTGGACGCCTTAGTAAACTTTGAAAAAGAATTTCATGTTCAAAAAGGACTCTATTTTCATAAAAGTTTAGGACCAACAGGTTCTAGCTCCTATAAATTTGGAGCACATTATAAAAAGTCTTCTAATGACGGCTCACAGGAATCCAGACTAATTAACTCCATTAACTTTAGTTCATGGGTTCAAGGTTATGCTTCATTTGGAAGTACAAATCCCATTGCCGAGAATCCCAGTACAAAATAAAATTACAACTGAAGAAAATACACAACTTTGATTGGAATAGCTTGAAGACCTTGAAGAGCATTGTCTCCAAGTTTAGCAAAACTTGGAAGTATATAAATCATAAATGGTTCAAGCTCATGATGTTAGTGCAACCTAGAACTTTATAAATAATAGACTTGGTCTTGGATCTTAGGAGGCCTATTCTAGAAGATATGTTGAATGTTTTAGCCAACATGGGAGGTATCATTTATCATAGTAACAATCTATAAAGAAGGTTCCTACCAGTTAGTTAATCATAAAGGAAAGCACCCAGTGCTTTTCTTCCAACGGGCATTTTCTTAAGAAATACTATACTTAATGTAATCTAAATTCAAAATTAATGAAAAACCTTCAATTTCAAATCTTATCAAATCCAACTAATTGAATACAAAATTCATATTTCCAAATCAAAATAAAAATCATCCCATCCTTATAGTTAGGTATAAATCCCCGTTCTTCTTTTCCTTAGGATTAAATTTGCTAGTGGTGGAGAAAACCCTCCTTGTCACCATCCTACTATCAAAATCAAAATTAAAATCTTTTAATCTTTAAGGCTAGGTGTAATTCCCCAAGCATCCTTTCCTTAGGATTTAAATATGATATTATTATATCAAGCCCTCTGTGGAACCATCTTAGCATCAAAATTTTAATCATTTAGGAATAGGTGTGAGTCCTTGAGCTTTATATTTTCTAGGATCATTGCTAGCTATTGTTGCATTTAAATCAGCCCCCTCATAACTTAATCATAACTTTAGTATCTTAAGATTAAGGCTTCATTTGTGATGGCTTTCTTACTACTTCTTAAAACAGTGTTTTAGAATAAAAAATTTATTTTTTGTACTAGAACACTATTTTAAGAAGCAATGTGAAAGCTATCCCAAATGAAGCATAACTATAGGACCCTATGCTTCCTAGATCTAGAGGTAAGTCAAATTTAAAAGAAAACTATCTTTTAGGTGTATGCCCACTATCAGCATCCCTTAAACTTGAGGCTTAGTGTGAGTCCTTGTGCTTCCTTTATTTAGAATTTAAAGCCCAAATCTTATCTCTTTCGAGATTCATCGAATCATCCAGCACTGATATATATAGTATAATTTCATTCTAATATATATATTTGGGGTCCATTTGTTGACCTCATTTTTGTATGAGGTTAGTTAAGCCAATATCTATCCTTATCGAACCCAAATCATCTCAAGTACTAGTCACCTAATGTCTACCTCCTACTCTATAACTTTTAATCACCTAAATGACTTCCAATTATATGATTAAATCAAATCCAGTCAACCAAATCAAAAAATTAAAACCAAGTCTAAAATTTCAAACTAAAAATTAATGCTAAATTCCCATATCCGATAACCTATTTTGGTTATTTTCAATAAACTAAAAACCAATCCAAATGACCTTGGAATCATGATTTCCAGTTACATATTGATCTAACATGTCCATAAGGTCATCGTTCCAAATTTGATAGCATTCTAAGCTCTTTAACCCTGAAATGCCATTGAATAAGATTGTAAAACCTTTAAATATTTATAGCCTATGCCACAAGATCATGAATCTTATGGAATTTGACCTTGGCAGCCTCCCCAAAATCCCTAAACATATTTATATTCATTTTCATGACATATCAAACTAGAACTGAACCTTTGTTGGCATTTGGTTGACTATGTTTAACCTTGAGACCACTCAAATACCAATAACCTTGTATTACAATCAACAAACACAATACACTACCCTCTACAGTGCACTAACCTTCTTAACTTTAATCATTATTTAAATGACATCAATAGGAGCTTCATATAGAAAACCACCCATTAATGGACCCTTCAGTCATTAATTGACCCATCTGATCTAATTAGGCTAGCCCAAGTTAACCCAATTGATAAAATACTATAATTATATACAATCAAATTCAAGATTATTATTAAACTTCACCTAACTACTCTATACTACACTCCCAATAAATTGACTACGATTGGTCACCTCAGACCAGTCAATAATTGATTTGATCAACTTAATCCATATTTATTCTAGTCAGGTTAAAATGGGTCAATTTAGTGCATATAATAAAATCAAACAAACCCAACACCTTCATGAGTCAAATCTTAATTGGTTTAACTTGGTCAACCCACCAACTGTGGTCAAACATATATATACACTTATCCTTTCAGTCAAACACTTAACCCATAATTTCAAATCTCTTGGAGTGTACCCCAACAGCTTGTAAAGAACTCCCAAGACATATGATAATAAGCTTTTACCTATTTATTGGCCAATAGTCAATAAAAATACAAATAAGCTTATGTGGTTAAACCTCCTAATACATCTCATTTCCTACCATTTTGGCCCATCCAACCCATCTAACATATTCATGGAAAGATTTTAAACTACTCCAAAAACCAACCTTACCCTTGGTTTAGCTTAAATTTGCTTGGTGGTCTGCATCATTAGTGTCTTCGTCAAAGTTGTATAAGACCTCTCCAAAAAGAAAACAAGCCATTAAAATCCATCTAAAATACTTTGTAGGAAGGTAAATCTTAAACCCTAGGGACTTACTTTGGGTCCTAAAAAAGGATTGAGAGTGATGCATCAATTACCCTTAGAATACTGCCCCATACTTCCTTTTATACTACCCTACTTTTGCCTAAACTTTTACATCATTTAGACACGCATATCAATGATTTAAAGTGAAATATAAGTCTAGGGTTTTTAATCATCACACGAGGAAGATGAAATCTCCACATTCGCTCATTCTATTTGATTTGAATGCTCATGATCTCGCCCTTTGATTATCCTTTTCTAGAAAATCACATCATAATTATTAGATCTAAGCCTTAGTACATCAAATAGTTGAAAACTCTAGCTGACTCAATTAAGTGAGCCAAATCAGTTGACCACTAGCTTTCGTGTGGCCTACCCGCTCATCATTATTTTTAAAGAATCCTCCCCGTTAATGTCTCCGGTTGACTGTATAATTAAATTTCTAAACCCTTAATGGATGAATATATTCGGTATTATTTAAATTATATGTATATCCCATTATCCTTCATAAAAAAAAATTTCAGTAATTTGAGATAAATTTTGGTTAAGTTAGAATAAGGGTTATTCATGAGAACCAGAATTTTCTAATGGTAAATGGATGGAATCATAGTTCATACATGGATCTACAAAAATCTAAGTCATGTCTTGATCTAGATTTTTAAAAATTCATAGTAATTTTATTTCCTGCCCAATCTTTACATGTTAAGGCTCTAGGGAATCATTATAATGGGCTATAAAATATATATAAAAAAATTAGGATATGATTATACATGATTTATGGGTAAATGATAATTAAATGCGTACTAGTTTTTCTGTCATAACCCAAAAATATGTATGATATTAAGGACAAATTAGGAGGGGAGGCCTTTGAGGATATCTCCCACATCCTCTAAACTTCTTTCCCTAGTTTGATGTATATCATTTGTGTATTTGAATTTTTAAGTCTATATATTATCATGTCACCTATAGCTTTAAAGACTCAATACATTCAATCTATAGAGCATTAGGTTTTGGGTATGTTATGACTTTTTCATATATCTACTAGGGTTGGACACATTGATTTGCAAGCCCATTTGAATACTAGAGTCACCTAGGGAAAATAATTAAGGATTAAGTTTAGAAAACTTAGTGACATTTGGGGAAAAATATTTTAAAAATAATTTAAAACAATGTAAAATTCCAAAATTATTCCAAACACTTGGAATCACCTCCAAGAGTTATTAGTGAAAATTTTGAAAGATTTCAAGAGGTTCGGAATTGATTTGGTATGAAAATCATAAACCTCTCTAATTAAGCAATTAAATAAATCAATTAATAAGCTCAATTTGTAAAATCTTAACTAATTACAAAAAATACCAAATTAAATAAACTCTAAGAATTGAACTCATAACTTGGTCAAGTATTTATGAAAAATATGAAACCCCCATAATTCCTTATAGATTATAAAAATAAAAATTTGATTATGCTTAATTCAAAAATTATGATTAAATTTCCATAAATCATAACAAATTTAAGAAAAATCCAAGTACTGAATAAAAAAAAATCTATTTTTTTTTTAATATAAAGCTTCTTTAATTATAACAAATCAAAAATCCAACTTAAAGTCAAATCCGTTTAAGGGTAAAAAATAGGAGAACAAATTCAATTAAACCTCAAACATGCAAAAACTAATTAAATCAAATAACAAAAATTAGCTAACCAAGCACTGAAATATAATTAAAATAATACTAAAACTATGGAATAATTGGATATCCTAAGCCAATGAGGCTATTAAATTAGCCCAAAGGAGGATGAAATAAATCTCATGGCCTTGGTATAAACAAAGGTAATTCCCATTTAACTTAAATAATTAATTCATAAATTATTTAACAAACTAATTAGGTTAACCTAAACTAGCAAACTAATACAAACATAAATAAAGGGATAATTGTAGGGTAACTTGGGCCTTTGAGGCTATTAAGTTTGTTCTAAGGAGGGTTAAATAAATCTCATGACTCTGGTACAAATAAAGGGAATTATTATTTAATTTAAAAAATATGTAATAAATTTTGAACAAATTAAAATCTTTATACAATTTTCTTGAATATATTTGGAGAGAAAAGTTGTATTGGAATGGGAGACATAAAGACCAAACACTTAATTAAATTAAGGACTTTAGAGAACTAATGATTAATTAACTTCAACATTTAAAACTTATTCTAAAATGATTATTAATACATGAAGACTTAAACTCAAACTAAACCCCCTTCAGCCTAAAATAAAACAAAATAAAATACTGGAAACTTCAAACACCAATTAACTTAGGACACATCAAAACCACACAAACTATTACACATATTGCAGTTTTATTGCTAAGGAAACCAACTCTTTTTTTGGGCTAGGTCATTAGTCTATCTTGTGTTTTCTTTGTAGTGTGTGATGTGTTTACATTTTTGTAATGTGAAAATAATTGGCTATATGAGTAAGTGATGCAGGCTATATTTTTTTTCAATGAATTTTATGATATCTCACTACAGGAAAGTAGCGTACTATTGGCAAATTTTCATTTCTAAAATCTTTAGCAAATTTCTGGAAAAAATATTTTTGACAGTAAATCGAGCGCCCAAAAAAAATTCTATAAAACAAATTCGTCGAAAAAATTTTCCAGAGGAAGTAGGCTGTCAGAAATATTTTTTTGCAACTTTCCAGTAGAAATACTCTACCAGAGTAACTAAAAAATAAATTTTAAAAAAAAATTCCTTCCGCTGGCCTGCCCGCAAGTGGCCCCCATTTTGGTCAGGCCATAGCCCCATCTCCCTCTTAGTACTGGTTCGCCCGCAAAGCCTGACCCACCCTTGTTGGCCCGCCCGCATGTTGTCTAGCCTATAAAATAACTTATTACATTAACATTTATTTATAATAATTTATCAAATTTATAATTAATTTAAATAAATAGTTAAATTTATAATTATTTAAAATAAGCTATAAAATTACTCACCATGAATTGTTTTCCTAAAATTTTTAAATTCGCCGAAAAAGTCACCTAAAAATCCGTTAGAAAAAATCCATAAAAACAAAATCCATCAGAAATCTGTCAAAAAAATGCTGGAAAACCTACTTGCAAATTAGTCAAAATATTTTTTAATAATCCGTCGAAAATCCTTCAGAAAATTCACCAGAAAATATTCCGCTGCAAAGCTTTCGAAAAATCCGCCGGCAATAAGCAATTTTTCTGTAGTGTCTATGCTTAGATGTTTATGCTTTAAAGTGATTTATTTATAGAGAGTGATAGACATTTATATTTTCCTTAGGTTAGTAATGATCTTGATGTTAACAAAAATTTTTACAGGTGGCTATGCTTTTACAATGGTATAAATTGGTGCTAATTGAAATGTGAATTAATAATTTTTTTTTTCAAATGCTATTTATTTCTTATCCCCCTAAAAATTAAAAAAACATGGCCAAGTGAATGTGTTGGCTTAAATGTGAGTGATGAAATATATATAAATGGTTGGGATAACTTTTATGATTTTATAAAAACTAGTTAGGATAACTTGCATGTTGTATAGAGTCTTTTTATTTTTCCTAAATGTAAACCTAAAAGGATTTATTAAAGTTAATTAAAAATAGGCATTATATTAAGAGTTAAAATCCAAAGAGAAAAGAAACATCCCTAGTAGAGATTCTTTGCATTTGGATGTTCTTATTTAGATAAGCTCTGGTAGCCCAAAGAAAGAAAAAAGAAAGCAAAAAAAAAATTTAAGACTAAGAGAAATGCCTTCCTTAAATATTTTGTGTCATTTTAAAGAATTAGAAACTGGGGTGTTGTTAGTGGAGCCCGACCACTTTAATTTTAGCGTTCCTTGGTTTGTGTATTAAGTGGCACTTTTCCACATGGCCTGTCATTCTATTATTTAATTTTATTTGGGCTTTATAAGTTTTTTTTTTCACATTACAAATGTATTAAAAAAGTATTTTTTTAAAGATTTATTTCTTATAATAGTCTGGATTACATTAGGCTCTTAAAGACAAAAAAAAAAAAAAAATACTAAAAAAAAAAAAAAAAAAAAATCTTATACTTGTAACTAAAAAAAAAGGATCAGGTTCACATAGATAGATAAATGCTCCTAAGAAGTAAGCCCAGGCTTGTTGGGAATTTCATAAGAATACATATCTTTCTTTTCTACTTGCTAGGTACCTGTTAGCCTGTAGATTATGGCACACCACTTGACTTATTTGGGTGCAGATTTGTTTAGGCGATAATGTGTTCTCTAGGGAAAAAACCTATTTTCTAAGCCTTTTAAAAGTTTACAACATATCATTTTTGCATAAAGAGCCAATCTACATGCATCACATTATAAACAAATGGAAGTTATCAAAAATTTAAATACATCAAGCATAATCACAACATTCATAAGTGAAGGGGCCACTTAAGATTTTCTCTTGATGTCAAGCCCAAATTATCAAAAATTTAATAACAGACTTGTCCTTCATTTATGAAACCATAATCATGATTTTAAATCACCTTGGTGGTTTAGTTGGCTTTCCAATTTAGGCTGATGTAAGTCCATAGTGTATTAGTTAGGTTCAAGATTTTACTAAGTGATGAACCAACATAAATCTCAATACTTGTCCGAACCCAAAATTTTAAGTCCCCAATATCTATAATTTAATCCAAAATTTATAATAAAATATCAAATCAAAATAAATTTTTTATTCTCTTAAATTTAAAGCCCAAAATAGAATAGAATGAGGCATTTCTAAAACATTTTAGGATCTTAAAGTGCTTCCTGCCTCTAATCTTTGGCCTCCAAATTAAGTGTTCAAATTTGATCTAATCCCATTTGAAAATTCCAACATCCCTTCTTTTCATATCATTCTTAAATAAATCCATATAAAATTTTTATAGTTATTCTAATCGAATGTATTTGTATGAAGTCTACCTTTCCTAAGATGTAATTAACTATAAAGGCCTCCCGTTATAGGAGATTTAAGACCCCAGATAAAATAAGATCCATTACTTTTAGCTCCTACATAGGATGGGGAAAATACTTCTTCTATGAAAAATTAAAAGTTATAGAAAATTATCATCGTCATATTCAAAAAATTAATAATAAATGATATTTTCTTTCTCATGAAAAATTTACCTTTTATTGTTATGAATTTAATTATGAAATTAATGATAATACATCTAGATTTTCATAGGAAGAAATGTGATCGAATATCTTTTTTACCTTTTGAGGTCATATGTAGTTCCTTCTTGAAATTTGACTACGATAGTCAAGATAAAATTTATAATTTTATAATTTAAACCCATTTTAAAATGGTATTTTACCTTTAGAGGTGATATGTCATTAAAAATGAAGTTTTCAATTTCAAAATAAAATATTTAAAAGTCTACATAAAATTTTCCCCCAAAAAAATTCATTTCAATTGATTGCACACTCCCAAAGTTGCAAACATTCTTTAAGCCAAAACTCAGAAGGAATGATAACTTGTATGATCACTTTAGAGGAAGCTTTGATTCGAGAAATGAAAAGTTGAAATTTTTAGTTGTGTGCTCATCTGATGCAAATGTAGGAGTTCTTTATTGATCGAACATTCAACCTTCATTGAGTATACTGGTTTAGTTGATCAGATCAAGTCTCAAAAGAGAGTTAAAATATAAATGGATAATTATGATATGTTAACCTATGGAGCTCAATTGCGGTGTAAGGAGAGAGATTTAACATAAAGGCCATTATTCGGAATACAACATCCACCCAAGAAGTATCAAAATGTATGGTAAAAATGAGATTGATGTTTGGTGGAATGGTTTGAAGCATGATGTAGCATTATTGTTTGTAAATGTGATATCTATTAAAAGGTAAAAATTTGAACATTAAAGACCTAGCTATTTATTATAGATCTTGTCTATTCTAGAGTGAAAATGGTAAGAGATTTTTACTGATTTGCTTTGCATTTTACTATATCTAGGAAAGGTTGTAATACAGTACGGGTCATTGCCTATCTATTAGTGAAGTTAGGGCATTTTCTTTCTGTGAGGTAGACTTAATTAGTAAGAAAGTTGGTACAACTATATATGATTTGTCATAGATACTTAATTCTAAGTAGTTGATTATATATTCCATAAAGTTAAACCCTAGAAAGGTTTGAAACAATTTGGAAGAAAAGAAAAGTTATGACCAAGGTTTATTAAACCTTTTTAGGTGAGTGGTAGCTTTTAAAGATCTACTTACAGGTTAATATTAATAGATCACATGTTTAATGTGCATAACATGTTTCATATTTCTCTGAAAGGAAGTGGATTTTTGATATTGAGTAAAGAGTTCCTAAAGAAAATGTGAAAGCCCAACCTAATTTGACATGTAGGGAAGAACTAAACATATTATGAGTTATGATGTGGTGCAGCTCAGAAATAAGCAATTCCTTATTGTTAAAGTTTAAGGGAAATACAATGCTAAAAGAGAAGGAACTTGGGAGGAGGAGGCTAGGATGAGGTAGCTTTATATTAATCTATTTTGATTGCTAGCTAGAAGTGAAATGTGAGGGATGACATTTTTCTAAGGAGGGGTGTATTTAATGACCTCTTCTACAATATTGAGTCCACCTATAATGGCCTGAATTGAATCTAGTAAGATTTTTAAGTTCATTACGTACTTAAAAAGTTTTTACAAAAGTTTTGAAAGTTTTATATTGAATTTCTATCAAAAAAAGCTTGTAGTTGAGTTGGGAAAAGAAATGTGTCAAGTTGAAAACTCCTTAGGAGTATTGCAACACTATAGTTATACAATTGCAGCGTTTCTTTAAATGTAAATTGTTAAGCACTTATGAGTTTTATGGAACTAAAAGGATGTTTCTTCAATGTTAAAAGGAAGGTCTTATATTGTTAAAGTCATTTTTTAGAACCAAAGTATCCATTGGGAGTAATAATTCTAAGAAAGGGAAGCTGTGATGCTAAGTTCTCTATATAGGAGTTTAAAATTTTCCACTAGGAAACTATGGTGCTAAGAATTATAGCATTATGCACTAGGATTATAAATATATAATTTTATATACCAAAAATCATTTTCTTATTGAGGTTCTCAGTAAGTAAGAGCAAAGGGATTTAGGGAGAGAGAGTTATATTTGAGTGTTGACCTTGATTTTCACTAGTAGGGCAAAGAGGGTTGACTTGGCCAAATTAAGCAAGCCAGAACTTAGGACCACTTCCAATGGGTTCAGTAAGTTAAACAAAGTTTATTGAGCCTAGACCCAGACATGGGTCAACCTATTTGACTAGGTCAACCTAAGTTGACCATGCCAGTTCAACTCAGTCCAATTTGAGTTTAGATCAATTTCAAATCATCTTGAGCTCGATTCCTATTAATTTAGGCTTGATTGATCATCTTGACCTAGTCAATAGTTGACTTGGTCAACATGACCTTAATTTGGTCAAAATTAACCTATTGAGGTCAAATACTTGACCCACATAGCATAAAAACACTCCGAAGTCTTCCCTTGACTCTCAACACGGCCAAGAGAGCTTAGATCTTTCTTAATCAACCCTAGGAGGCATCTTGACCATCCATCCTAGGACTAAGGCTATAAATAGAGGTCGAATTCCTCATTAGAGATGATCTTTAATATTCTATTTTCCCTGAAGCTTCCCGAGAGCTTCTGATTATTCCCTTGAGCTCTCCTTGGTTCCCTCTACCTCTCCCAAATCAAACCCTAGCTACCAAGGCTATCAGCGGTGAGTTTTTTGGAAAACTGAGCACCTAAGATATCCAAGGCTTAGATCTCATGATTTAAATCTTTTTAAGATAGTATTTCTTCTACATAGAGGCCCAAGATCTCCCAAATCCATTGGATATTTTTGGTAAAATCGCAAACCCTAATCTATAACACTTAGATTTAAATAACTTTTCATAAATAACATTTTAGATCACAAAATTGGTCCCCCATGAATGCTCTTCATGTATCTTATCCATGTTTAAAATTTCATGCAAATTGATAGATTCTTTTGAGAGAACGAAGCGAAAAACCCATCCTAGGGCATTTTCGTAATGTGTATGAACGATATGTTTTTTTGACCATTGATTGCAGGATCAATGGCCCTGATCACATAATTCCATAGTATTTTTTTAACAATGGAGGTGATATGGTAGTTAGCTGATGGTCCGATGCAATCTTGGTTGTCCATCTCGATCTACGCTTAATCAAATGACTCCACCATTTTGCTGATGCAGATAAGTGACATGTGGTTTTTAGTGCAATCATTGCTAATGATTACACTGCCACACAATCAGTAGCTATGATTACTGCACCTTTTGAATAGATGAATCCCGCTCTGCCACGTGTTTGACCGTCGCAATTTATAAAAATTAAATTTTAATTATTTTAATATTTTTTAATTTAGATTATCTTTACAAAATTATTAAAAATTATTTTAAATCAAAAAATATGTATAATATATCAAAATTTCTAAAATATAATTTCCTTTAATTTAAAATTAAAAATATTTAGAAATATACAATCTATTTTACATAATTTTGATATATTGAATTATTGATTTTAAAATTATATTCATTAAAATTCAAGAGAGTCGAGTGTTCCTTGAAGTTTTAAATTTAGATTGAACTTACATTAATAGAATTCATGGGGATGATTGGCTGATAATCATATTTTTTATTATTCTTAAATTCACTCTTTAAACTCCTTATTAATTTCAATGTTTGCATCTTTAGGATGCACGAGCACTTAGGTTAGGCTTCTCCTAGTTCTAAGGACATAGTTTGTAATTGTGTGTTGCATTTACCAATGTTATCCAAGGGTTATTCATGACACCTACTTTGAATTCATTCAACCTAGTGACTTCTTAAGGATAATAACTAAGGACTCGTCTAGGGAACTTCAAGAAATTCTAGGGATTAAGATACACCTCCAAATGATATGAAACTTAAAATATTTAAACTTAGTGACATTTCAGACACCCATGATTTTTTTAGAAATTTTTAGGACTCTTTAAGTCACTTAATTAATTAACCCAAATTTACCCCTTTGAATAAAACCCAAAATTTTTGATTTAAAATCACCCTTTAATTAAATTAATTAATTAAATTTTATTAAAAATTCTAAAAATTTCTCAAATACTTGGAAATACTTTCTTGTCATTCATAACCCTTAGAGGTGATCTCCCTTATAGGTGATCTCAAGAGGTTTGGACTTCATTTAAATGAAAATCTATAAATTACCCTTAATTAAGTAATTTTAATAATTCATTGAATACCAAAACCTTGAAAAATCACAACTAATTCCAAAAAAAAAAACCAAATTGAGTAAACTAAAAGGCATTAGAATTTAATTAAAATCTACTATTTATTAAAAATATAAACTTTCCAAAAAGTAGCCAAAAGAAAAAAGTCAACATGGTCAACCGTAGTTCAATAACTAAGCCCTGACATCTAAAAATAATAACTTTGTGTAAAAACTCTCAAGTACAGCAAACTCAAAGCCTAATTACTCTGCAAAGGTGATAATATTTAATAAAAATAATAAGACTCTAGAATTTTGTTTAATTCTTAAGGTCAACTTTGGACCCCTTTGTTTTGATGGATAGGATAAAATCAGGCATTTTGAAAGTCACTAATTCAACCTAAATTTTAGAGAATATTATTCTAAGAATTTAAATTGATGAACCAACTAAATTAATTAAAATTAACCTCAAGATACTAATATTTAAACATTGATTAAAACTCTCCTTTGACTTATAACAAATCAAATCACAAATAACTTGAACAAATTATCCAACATAGGACATACCTGAGACCACACAGCGTACTATGCACACAGAACTATTTGTTAGGACATGAATTTTATCTTTAGGTTAGGCTAATGTTTTATTTCTTTTTATTTCTATGATGTGGCAATTTGCATCTGACATGTATGCTAGTTATTTTAGCTTTTTATGATGATTGTTGTGTCGATAACTTTAATCACTGTATTCTCTATGATGTGATGGGTGATAGATTACCCATAGGTTAGGAATAATTTTGATAATTATGATTTTGTTTACAGGTGTCCATACTCATACAATGCTAAAAAAGGGGCTAAAATAAATAAATTATATATATAATAGCTACAGGTGTTTCGGCTGCTTAGTCCCAAAATAAATAAAAGCATTGCCAAGTGTGGCTAGCTTTGGCATTTTTACTTTGATATATAATTACTTAGGATATTTGATTATAACTTCTTAGGATAACCTCGCAAGAGAGTCTAGACTTTTTCTTTTATATTTCTGATATAATTTTATTCAAAGTATAGAGTTGTGAAAATCTAAAAAAATAAGGCATTTTTAAATATAAGGGATCTAAAGAGAAAAAAAAGCACCCTTACGAGGAATTTCTTTTAATTTAGATATCCCTCTAGAGGATGTACTACAAGTTTAAGAAAGGAGACCAGTAGAGGAGCCAGAAGATGAAGATCACGATAAAAATGCCTTATTTTTAAGATTTGTGTCGCTCTGTAGGACTAAAATTCAAGTTGTTGTCAGTGGAGCCTGGCCACTATTACTTTTCTATAGATCCTGTGTTGTATATTATATAGCACCTGACATAGACTTTTGGAAACTTTTTAGTCTGGTTGATATTTTAGTTTGATAATGTGTTTACTTTGTTAGCATAGTAGAAATGACCAACTTCATATATGTTTTTTTCTTGCATGTGTATGTGCTTGATTTTTTTAGACTTTTAGAGCTAAAATTCTTCTACTCGTAATTAAAATTTAAATTTTTTAAAATTAAATAACATAGAAAGATAACGATATAGGAAATGAGATGAAGGCTGACTGGGGTCACATGCATCTTAATATATTCTCATCTTTCCTTTTTTAAATTTAGATAATTCGACCTATAAGGATGAGGTGCTGAACCTAGGGAAATCTAATCTTCTAAAAATTTATTTTGTAAACCTTTTTAAAATTTCATACATTTTTTATTTGGAGATTTTGATTAGCATACATTGCATCAGAGAATAACTAAAAATCAAAATTTAATTATATTAGCCTTAGAAGCATAATACCATTCATAAGTATAAGACCACTTAGGAACCTCTCTAGATGTCGGCCTTAATTTCCAAAGATGAAGAAACCCACCCATCTTTAATAAAGACTGGACATTATGGATTTTATGTGACTAGGTGGTTAGCTAGCTTTTCATTTTAGGCAGAATATAAGTCTAGAATGTATTAGCTAAGATATAGGTGTTAGTATTATGTGTAGAATATTAAACCCACTATAAATTTAGTGTTTAAGGCATAAACTATCAGTATCACTACAGGAAAATTGCTAATTACTGATAGTTTTTTTTGTCAGTTAGCATTAATTTTCTTGTAGTTTTGAAAACTACTAATGATTTTCTGGTGGTTTATAAACCACCGGTATAAAGCATGTAGGAAATGACTTGTAATAATTAATTTATGGCAGTTAGTTTTATCGGTAGCTTTTCGGTGGCATAAATAATCAGTAATTTCTAGCGATCATAGTGTTGCTGACTGCCAATTAATTATCAGTGGCTTACCAGCCATCTCAAATGCTAGTTTTATTGACGGTCTAGCCACCATTTAACCACCGATTGACCGACAGTTTACTACTGGTAAATCATCGGTATTTACTGGTGGCTATATTAAAACTTTGATGATTAAAATAAGCATTTGGTATCAAAGTTTTTGATGACCAAACTGCCAATTAGCTGTTAGAAACTTGTAGTATTAAAAAAAAAAAATTGACAGCACCCTCTATTTACTCCAATTTCTATAATACTTATACAAAATTCAAAATTTATATATAACTCATAAGGGTAACATGCCCCTATAATCAACCCACAAATGGAGTCCAAATTAACATATATAACATTCAATAGAAGAAAACATAATTAATAAATCAAAATCCACAATAAGAAGAACCAAATGTTTAAATAGAGAGAAATGCATATATTTAATAATAAATATAACATATGAAATCCATAATAAGATGTCTAGAATACAATGAAAGGTTCATCAAATAAATAACAACACTAATCATGCTCCGTGTCCTCACTATCTTATGATTTATTTGTCAGCTGTTGCTCTTTATTCTTTTGATTTTGATCTCTATAAGATCATAGCTCTGCCTGAATCTCATTTTGAATATTTCTCATCTCTTATATCTCTCTCGTCAGGGCAAGTACCCTCTGGCTAATAGTTTCCTCAGCTCTATTAGAATCATAAATGTTGATGTAGATGAATGACCCTCATAAGTATAGCCTTGTAAACCCAAGCCATATACCTCCCCCTCTTCCTTCCTCCAATAATATCTGGCCATGTATGATACTTAAAATACTGGGTCGATCCTAAAGATGATCCCTCACTAGTAGACTGATGACTTTTTAAAACGCGTATAAAATCATCCTGTGAGAATAAATCCATAAAATAAATTTATATTAGAAAATTTATTATATTCTATTTTATTACTCTAAAATTATACTCATATGAGCTTTTTTTTGTCTTTTCATCAACCAACTGATGGTCAGCTTTATGTTGGTGAGTCCTCGTATGCAACTCTAGTTGTATCAGCTTTCAACCAAAAAACTCTTTCTGGAAATAGAATATATAATTAAAATAATATACATATATTAATTAAACTAATTAAAATATTTTACTAGTCATCGTCTTTGTTCAGTATGTGGATCAGATACACTAGTATGAAGAGAGCATCCTAAACCCCCATAATCAGATGCTTTGTTCTACTTATTTTGCTCTCTCAATTTTGTGAACTCAGTGCTCACCCAAATTCTACTCAAATCTTCCCATACACCCTCTCTAATCCATTATAGATGCTGCTCAAACTTTTTAGTATTTGTGAACATGTCCCTAAGATAGGTCGATCCTCTTCTCTCAAAATTTGTTCTGATCCTTGTGCCATGCTCAAGCAACCACCTAAAATCTTTTTACTAAAAAAATATAGGATTAATAAATAATATTAATAGAAATTAAATCAAATATTTAAATTCATACCAAATAAATATACCTAAAATTCTCTAAACCACATATCCCTAATTTCCTTTGGGATATTCTTCCATGATAAATAAGGAGCATCATATTTGCTCTATATGATATCCCAAATATTGTGGGTAGGTGGCCATGAGGGATTAAATCTATAGATTAATAATATATAACATATAAATTAAACTTATGTATTTCCCTTAGGCTCAATTTATAGATGCTTATTTGTTACAGCTGCAGGATCCCCAGCACCAACCTCTACTTGTATAGATGGTCCACCATTTATTTGCTGCACATGATGGATAATATTAGAGGTGGGTGTAAGGAGGGTAAGGGATGGTGGATATACCAGTTTGTGATATTACTAGGGGGTAATGGAGCTGCATATGTTTGATCTGGAGAGGAAAATTGATGACTCATTGATATAGGAGGGAAGTACCCAAGAAAGGGTGGTGGTACTCAAGCTATAAGTGGATCTGATTGTTCCTGACCCTGCTCACTAGGGAACTGTCGCTGACTCCTAGACGGTGGTGGTGATGGTATCACTAGTGGAACTGATCTCTGCCCCTCACGTTCATTACCCTGTCTAGGTTTGTTTGGTCTAGTGCTTAAATGTTTAGTATGAGAAAACTTTGAAGTGAAGGATCTATAAGGAGGATAGTCACTAGAAGCCATCTATATTAAAAGAAGTAATTTGTAAATTAGTGTAACATATAAAAAAAATTAAATTATAAGTATTCCAGAGATTTATATAAGAAGAAATTAAAAAAATAAAATGTATATAAATTAGTTATAACAAACATAAAGAATTATATAATACATAGTGATTAACATACAAATAGGATTTAATAAGAGATATTTGGCAAGATATGTTTACTAACTTCATTTCCAAAAAATACAATTTAATAAGTACATTACAATAAATTTAGTAACATAAATTACAAGAACTATTCAGAATTTGAAATATTTTCATTGATCTCTAAGGTATCTTCACTTTCATCCTCGTTGTCACTTAATGTGCTAGTTAAACTATTCACATCTTCTAACTGCATTTTAATATTATGGGTTATAGTTAACATCTCATCAATCTCAACAGACTTATAATTTAAATTCTCATCCTCTTATTGTGCAGTTGCTATGACATATTATTGATCAATTATCCCCCATGCTTTTATTTTTATGATAGCTAGCTAATCTTATTTATCTTTACGACCACTGAAATATTTACTGAAATAAACTTAAATAATTTGACTTGCTAACATAAATAGATCAGACTTCCCATATCTTCTACTATGTTTTATGTTTACTAAATCATACGCAAGATGAACCCTTGTGCCTCTATTTTGAATTAAATTATACCATTGATAGTCAAACAAACATAAAAAGTTCTCAGCTTTACCTGGGTACTCCAGCTCAAGAACTTCATTCAGAATACAAATAATCACACTCATCTTCTTCATGAGTATTCCCTCTGACACATACTCTATAATTTTTATTTTTTCTTCCTTCACTCCACGGCTTGGAATGAAATTAAAACCCATTCAATATATATATTGGCTTGGTGTTTATTTTTCACTTTAGGCCCTATACTAGTGCTTGTAGTCCTTTATTAAAATACTTATTATTAGACTTATATAACTAAGAAAATTTAAAATGTTAAAATTTTTAGTATTAAATAAGATATAATTCAAATAAAAATTTTAAAATTTAAGGGCTCATATAAGATATAAACTAATATAGGAATTTATTTGCTACAAGTTGCTCAACATCTGTAGTATCTGTTAGAGGCAAATTACTTACCAAATACCTCGTAACAAATCACCAAAATAAGACTTAGTATTTCAAATAAACATCACTCCTACACATTATAAAAGAACTTACTCTAAGATTGGTTAGACTTCTTCACAGTTCAGTAGCATATAAAGTCACTTTTTTAATTTCTAAATTGTTGATGAATCTTTCAATACAGTTGCCATTGGACGTTTTATGACTTTTAAAGATTGATAATGCAGTCTATGAACATTCTTCTATATTGAAGTCCATATTATAATAAATCTTTATTCTTATACTACTTACATGGGGATCAAAGTAGTAGGATCACAAGTGAGTTGTTTCTTGAGATAAATATGCATTACATATCGATCCTTCTAATTGTGATTTATTCCTAACATATTTTTTTAACTTGTTCAAATATCTATTAAATAATTACAATTATCAATCACCATAAAAAATATTTAATACAGCTTAATAAAAACAACTTTCACGTCTCAAAAGGGTACATCCAATGATATTGTACAGGTCTACCAACTCTATCTTCATAAGATGGATGGACAGGAAGACGTTCCATAAAATCAAAAAATCTTGGGGGAAATTTTTCTTCTAACTTGCATAGGATGATTTGTATGTTCTCTCCTCTTCTCTGTAAAGCTTCATCACTTAGTTTAGATGAATATAGGTCTTTGAAGAAAATGCTAAGCTTAATTAATGGATTAGATATGTAATATGGTAACATACATACTATGATCGGAAGGAGAACCTCTATAATTATGTGATAATCATGACTATTTAGTCCAAATAACCTCAGAGATTTAAGATCTACACATCGGATTAAGTTTAATCCATAGCTATCATGCATTTTTAAACCTTTAAATAACTGATATATTAATCTTTTTTACTTTAACATGAAAGGATAAGGTGCTTTGGGCTTCATTTTCCATCGCTAGTTGTTACTAACTCTAAATTTCCTCACAGGTAGTACTTTTTAATATCCTTTCTATCTTTGACATTATCCATGCTATTATATTTAATATCTATAACTGTATTAATAATGTTATCTATGAAGTTCTTCTCAACATGCATAACATCCAGATTATGCCTTACAAAATTTGTTCTCCAATATGGTAATGTCCCAAAATACTATTTTTAATCTAATTATGTTAAACACTATATCCCAAAAATTTAGACTCTAATAATATTTGAAAATCAATAATTAATGAAAAGTCAAAAATTCTTTATAGTTCATTATCACCACTTAATATGGGTGGAGAAGGTGACCTCTTAACTCTATTTTAACGAATATTTCCTTATTTCTCATAAATGGATGATCCGTAGGTAGGAACATATGATGACAATCAAACTAAATATTTTTCCCTCCATGTTTTTGTGTGAAAGATTTATTATTCTCCATGCAGTAAAAGCAAACGAATTTTCCTACTATGCTCAAACTAGATAATATACTATAAGCTGGAATATTGCCAATGATCGAAAGGAACACAATACTAAGGAAAATGTTTTTTTTTTGGTTGAGATGTCATATGTGAGGATACCTTTTTCTCATAATAATTTGAGATCATCAATTAATGGTTGCAAAAAAAATATCAATTTCTTCTTTTGGATTATGTGATCTAGGTATTATAAGTGTTAAGAATATGTACGGGATAATCATACACATCTCTGATGGAGGTTGTATGGTATTAATATAATTGGCCAACAAGAGTACGGTGAAGCTTCTTGACTAAATAAAGTAAAACCATCAATACATAATCCAAATCTTTTATTGTGTGGCTCAGCAATAAAGAAAGCATGTGTTAGATCAAAATATTTCTATCTTCATCATCTGATGGATGTGAAAGAACACCAATATTTGCTAATTTATCCTTATGCCATCTCATATGACTTGTTAAACTCATCAATGCATAGAGCCGTTGAAGTCTTGGAATGATTGGTAAATAAAATAAATGGGAATATGGAACATCTTTCTTCTAACAACATTTTTTTCCCAAGTTTGGTTTAACTCCAGGCGCATTGTAGGTGTGACAATAAACTTCTATTTCATCATCCTTGTAGTATAACATACATCCATTGATAAAATAATTAATTTTTATAGTAATGAGATCTAACTTTTATTCTAATTTTTTCATTCAGTATAAATCTGAGGGGATTAAATTGTCTGTTGGATTTGTTTCCTTGAGAAGACCAATGAAGTCATTAAAACAATCATAAGGAATATTAAATTCAATTTTGATACTTAGCATCCTCACTGCAATTGATAATTATGAATAAGTTTTGCAACCATCTCAAATTAGTTTTTAAGCTACATGTAGTAACTCAATTTTTTTTTTGGTTTTCTTCATTTGGTGGCTATTCCACACTAGCTCTTAAATTAGGACCTTCTAAATCAAAAATAAGTTCTTCATACGGTCTACTCATTTGATATTCATCAAATGTTTCAAAATCTATGGATGGATTTGAATGAGTATCACTGTGTGGCTCGTACTCTCCATATGAGGTCCAAATATAATAGTTTGGAATAAATCCCCTATTATATAAATCAACCTTCACATCATCGAGCTTGAGGACTGCTTAATTTTTATGATTCAAACATGAACATCTAAACATTCTATTGAATTTAAAGGAAGGTAATTGAGATGTAACTTGAATACAAATCTCAACTCTATGTATAAATTCATCTATCAATCCTCTTTGACCCCGTAACAATATGCTATACATCCAATATCTCTCTTCTTGGATAGTAACTTGGATGTTAAAGTAAATGTTTCCTACATAGTTATGAAATTAATTATTAGAACATATACAGCCTTATATCTTGTTTAAATCTAAGAAAGAAATATTATTTACTCTCATAACCGGGTTATCGGAAGGCAACCATTTTATGTTTTTGTTTTAAATCAATATTATGCTTCTCTTTTAATGGCCAACATTCTGCACCATAAAATATTACAGGTCTAACCACCATCTTATAGAATTTTCCCTTAAGTTTAGGGGGGACTTTTCTATCACACAACAACTTTGAAACATTCCTTCACTATAACCATCCAACTTGAATTCTACTAATAATAACCCTATCTATTTCACCATCACTCAAAATAATAGACCCAATATATTTAAAATATATTCTCTTATTAATGACTTGATCACTCAAGGTTACTATCCCTCCATAATAACTATTATTTAAAATATTTACTCAAATGAAAATAATATCTTTAACAAAAGCATACCCTAGGGTACAACCTCTTACAAATTTCTAGTGAGAACATCTATTACTAAAGCAAAAAGATATGGACTTAAGGTCGATCCTTGACGTAATCCAACAAGTAATAACTTCTGTATACATATCCTTAATGACTTGAATATAAGCATTATTAACCCCTTACTTTTCTATAACTCTCTATAGTGCTTATCTTGAAATTTTATCATATACTTTCATTAAATAAATTAAAAACATGTGTAGATCCTCCTTAGTTTATGTATACTTCTAAATCAAACATAATAATAAAAAAATGTATCGCTTCTATAGTTAACCTACCTTGCATGAATACAAATTGATTTTCTGAAACATTAGCATCACGCCGCAATCTATCCTCTATAACTCTCTCCCACGGTTTAAAGTATGACACATTAGTAAAAGAAAAAAAAATGCAAACCTCCTATTTTGGGCATTGCCAGAGTGCTCAATTGATGGCTTTCGATGGTAGAATGTGTTGCAACCCATAACCCCGAGTTTGAGATTTTGATGATGCCAAATAATGATTGTTTTGAAACAACTTTTCATTGAATATTAGTTTATTTGCTATTGTCCTTGAGTACTAACATTTCAGGAAGATCACAAGTGACTCAGGACGAAAGGAAGACTCAAGAACGGGTAGATTAGAAGTATGAGTTAGATATTATATTTTTCTATTTATTGTATTTTTATTTTCTTGAGTCTGGCCACAAAATGCATAAGAGTAAGAGCAACCATGCACACACACAGGGGGAGAGTTTGTTTTAAATGCAAAATGTAATAGAATTTCTTCTCTGGAGATCGTACTGTACAATTTTAATTCGTACCGTACGATATGAGCTATGTGGACGATTCTGTGAATATATCGTACTGTACAAATATAGTCGTACTGTATGATATGTTCAGATCCAAAACCCTAGCCGTGGTTTAGTTTAAGTAAGTGATTTTGCGCCGTTCGTACTGTACGAATATTTTTGTACTGTATGAATCTATTTTAAATACTTACTTAAATTAACCCATGATTAGTGCATGTAATCCAGGCCTCATTAAAATTTAAACATCGTACTGTACGAACTTGAT